>NW_010197190.1:58289-63699 GCF_000695765.1 Mesitornis unicolor | reverse complement strand
AGGAATGGGAAAAGTAGTCTAATTTTATGCTTTAGTCCATGAGCTGATTGCTCTTCGAGTTAGATAACTGCTTCCCATTCATGCTAGTGCATGCTTAGATCTGTGTGTTTTCATTTCTTTTTACTCATGTGCTTTGCAGAGCTTTGTCCAGTTTTGTTCTAGAAGTGAAGGAGACTTTTATTACTTCTGATAGATTAATTATAGTATAACTCCCATTTTTTTCAACTTTTTGTAATTTTTAAACAGCTTCTTAAATTCTGTAAGTTAACGTCTTGCTGTCGTTTCAGAAAGCTGTAGCTCAGCTGTAGCTGTGTCATCCTGAGCATGCTCTTGAAATGGAGAAAATGAGACAAATCCTGCTGGGGCAGCCTGGATTTGGGAAGTCTGAGCGAGCACATCTGTGTGGAGGTGCTGTGCTCACTCCCAAGCAGAGTCCCAGGGAAGTAGAAGAGAACTGGAGAAAAATTTCTCCATCCAAGAAGACTGGAGAAGAAATAGCTCCAGCAAGCTGCCGCGGATGGCAGGACCAAAGACCTCAGAGGGTTGCAATTTAAGTTACCAGTTTAAAAATTGGTAAACCTGTAGATGTCTAAATTAGAACAGCTTTGTGGTGTCATGGCAGTGCACGAGAGAGGAATGTATCTTCCAAAAACTTGGTTGTGATAGTTTAGTTTCGCTGTGGAAACTAGGCGCATCTGAATTGCTCAGCACGTCCAGGTAGAGTCCAAGCACAGTCACTGGAACTTTATTCAGCTACATTTTCTGTGATTACATGCATTTCATTCCATACAGCTACATCTTTGGTGTCTTCATGAATTAATTCAGCTCCTTCCCTTGTGGTTACATCTTTCCAGCATGCACAGAAGTGACTTGACTTGCTTAGGCAGTAGACAGTCGTGTTCTTCACAGACATTACTACCTGTGGCTGATGGTTGCTGTCTACCTTATGGCCTCCCACAGCTCTGCAGTGGCTATTTCCTCACCTGCTTCAGTTCAAACTCAAGAATTCAAGTTTAACTGCACTATATCTTTCACTATTGTATTTTTTTTCTTGTAAATCAGTCCCCAAGTGGATTTTTTAATATTCAAGATCTATCTACTTCCTCTGTCCTGTCTGAAGTGCTGACATGGGGATATCAGCAGCTGTACTAATGAGGCAGGATCCTGCACAATTGCATGATAGGGAAGAAATCTGTGATTTTGTAAGTTAATAGTGACTGCTGAAAGAGTTGAAGATTTTCTTACATTAGCATAGAATCATAGAATGGTTTGGGTTGGAATGGACCTTAAAGATCATCCAGTCCAACCCCCCACATTGATATACTGAAGTTTTCTGGATGGCATGAGTTGAGCATGACTTGGTATCCAATGACAAGATTAGGAAAAGTGGAGGATACTTTGATAAAGGATGGAGATTTGAATTATATGGGCCAATCCACAGGGCCTGGTGACTTTATTCTGAAGTTGAAGAAGGTAGAAAGGTAGATTTCCTGCAAACACCTGCACTCCTAGCTTGTGCTAGTTGCTTCTTTCTGCACAAATATACAACATGCAAAAAAACCGCATAATTAAGAAAAAAAATATTAAGTTGTTTCTGATTAGGCTGATTAATCCATCAATAACAGCATAACAGTTGAGATCTGCTCTCTCAGGCTCTATCTTCATGTTAATACTGCTCTATGTAATAACTGAGAAGTCGACCTTCTCGGCTTCTTTCTGGCAGGATGCTACTGTGACTGTGCTGCTTCCATGTCTGTAGCTACTGTGCCATAAGTTCTCCACCAGGTTTTTGGTTAGTTTGTCTTGGCCCTCCCCTCAGAAGAGAAAGGGAAGTAGACAACCTGTGGAAGTCAAAAAGTACAGGAATTACCTGTGCCTACAACTTTGCAAGCCATTTTGAATAGGAAATCTTCTCTATAGTGAAAGTTTGTCTAGAAGAGTAACAGTTAACATTATAAAACTAGTGCAGAACAAATGTTTTCTTGAAAGCACAACTAACAAGAGCCTAAACTTTTAGAAAAGCAGTGGAAGTCTTGCTCAGCTGCCACATGACTTATCTGGCATATTGAAATTTAGTCTGTATCTGTAATATCTTTGTAAATTACTATTTTATTTAATTAGCAAACACTTAATTAGACAAAGATTTGTCTAGCATCTCCTGTTCATTAAATCAGAAAGCATTCTGTATTTTAATTAGCATGACATTTTCTATAATCAATGTAATGAAATGCCATCTGCAGTTCTAATAATACTGTGAACAGCAAAGTCTGATTGACATATGTGTTGACAGCAAGGTATCAACCTTCTCTTATGTTTACATTTAAAAAAAATTATAAGGAAAAGGAGGACTGACTTGCTAATGCTGCCATTTGTGCTGCAAAGCAGAAGTTATTTAAACAGACCAAAACTTAGTAAATATTTTCATAGGGGAAGCAGGCATTTACAATCTTCAGGTTAACACTATCAGTAATTTCAAAGGACTGCCCTGAGGCCTCCTTATTCTCAATATTATGGAGCAGATTTTCAGCATTCCTTGGATGTCTCCTTCTCTTTCCTTCAATTTTTAGATGCTACTGACACTCTCAAGAGTGATAGATTGCCTTAATATCTGATGGTTTCTAGGCACAAAACTGCCTGAGTACTCATGCTGCTGTATCACCAGCAAACGCCTTGGGCCCTGCCCTCAAACAGGAGGGGCTACTTCTGGTTGAGCAGAAGGCAGGCTCTGCTAGAAGGATGGGGGGATGTATCTGCTCCTCTTGCTATGGTACTTGCTTGATAGGGAAAAGCCCCAGATTTGGGTCTATGTTCTGTGTTATCATGAGAACAGAGAAAAAAAAGTGGACAAATGTCCATCAGGTTTCCCTAATGCTCATGATTTGTAGGTGAGAGAAGGTTAGGGTGTGAATACTTGAATGTCAGTGCTGAGTTCTTCTGCTCTCCTTTAGGCAACTACTTTAGGCTAAGATTTATGTACAAATTAGCCAGCAATTAGCTGTCTGTGCTCTCTGTAGCGTCTTTATAAATCAGCTTTTTCTTCAAACTCCTCAGTATCAGTGTTAGTAAATTCTAAGACATGACTGAGCCAGGTCCTAACAGGTTGGACTTGGCACATCTCCATTGAAATTGATGGATCCACACAAGTTTCTCTCAGGAGTTACAGTGAAATAAAGCTTATTACCAACAAATAATCCAAATTTAGCAGATATTCTATGGAAGTATTTTTGTTTGGTAAACAAAATTTACATTCACAGTGCTGTGAATTTAATAGGGAGTAGGGTTTTTTCCCCTAGAGGACCACTATTGATTCTGTTACTCCTTGTCACTACTAGCACCTGCAGCAATTATTCAAGTTAATCTTAGTGAACATGGTGACAATGTAGATTTACAAGCTAGGCAGCTTTTAGTTTTATGATAAGCTTGGATTGCTGTGATGACTATTAAAGGCTAGAGGAAAAACACAATGCGTATTCAGAGGTTAAAATTCACAGCTTGAAAACTCTGTGAACAGAATAATCAATAAAATAAACCCACTGGTAGCAACACAACTCTTGCATGGCTGAGATGAAGCACAAACTGAATATTGGAGCTCAGATTCAGGAATCTCCTGACTCCTGTGGCTTTAGGGAGCCTAAGCTGCCCCTTTAAGTTTTCATGAATTCTCAGTCCATGCAGGGCAGGGTTCCCACTTTTATGCATATTCAGGGATTCTCCACTTCTTCCTGAAGCTGTTGGATCTTCCCAAGTACAACACTGATATCTTGTAGTACATCATTGACTGGTGATGTCTCCTATCTCTATTGGTCTGGGCTTTCTTGTAATATATCCGAGATTTAGAGACATACTGAAATGACAAAACATTTCACATCACCTTTGTTCGTTCACGTGTAGGACATGGCTAGATTTCTCTTGACTCTTACGGATAAAATACGCAGTTAATGAGCGTGTCAACAGTTTAAGGCACAGAGGGAGTCTCTTGGAGTGTCTCTGGGGAAAAAAAAAAGTGATCATTAGCCTGGAGCTTTTAATTCATGTACAGGTCTTACTATGCAATATCACCAATAAAAGAAGAAAACTTCAGTTGGATCATTACTGAGTTGAAAGTGAACAGAACTTGAGTTCCTCCATGTGCTACTGACGAGCTGTGTGACCTGCAGCAAATCACTTCACCTCCTTGTGTATCTCCTTTTTCTATTACCTTTTGTATTTTCTTTTCTAATTTTTTTGAGCAGGGAACTTGTGATCTGTAATAAAGTTTTTAACACAATAGGCTTGTGCATCTCTAAACAAGGAAAAGGTCGGTTTCTGAGGAAATAGCTGCCCTATTTAATTGTATCCTTGTGAAGTAAGGCACAATGGCTCTCTTTAGGTAAATCTTGTTTTTCAAGTCGGTGAAAGAGTAGTTAATGTTATTTGGGAAACACTAGTGAAAGAAAAGAAGGCAACAGCTGAGTGGACTAATGTTGCACTACTGCTGTTTGAAATACTTAGATAATTTTTTTGGCAAAGCAATTGCAGTCTAGATACCACTTCTCATAGCATTGCTTAGAGATGCAGTCATTTTGCGTAAAGATAATAGAGGCTGTCTCTAAACAATAGTAAGTTTTTAAGTGTTTGGAATATGGAGGTTTAGTTACAACTTAGGTTTGCTTTAAGTATGTGGTAGTTTGCACTTTAAACCCAGTCTGTGCAATTTAAATTGCAGGGTGAGTTAAGTTCAGTGTCATGTGGAGACGGAGCTTATACTCATCGGATAGATCACCAACATTCTCAGTGTCCTGCTTTCAGAAAGCTAAGTCATTAAAGGCCATATAGACCTGGGCCAAATTCTTAAACTAACACAAGTCAAGGCTTGATCTTCAGTGTTGGTGATGTAATTAAGGATGGGAGTTAGTAGATTTTTCCCCCAAATAATACCTAATTTTTCATTAGAATTTAAAGGGACCTGATTTTTTTTAGTTACTGTGATCATATATGATGCCCTGTGAAGCTAGTTGGAACAATGAGTGGAGCAAATCAATTCTGTAGCATTTTAGGGCATGGCAGAGTGTTGTCAATTCAATAAATGAGGGTAAAGAAGTTACTGCAGAATTGATGGGGGTCAAGCTGCTTGTCAAATACGAAAATTTTTGCATTGATTTCTTTG
This sequence comes from Mesitornis unicolor, assembly GCF_000695765.1. Classification (NCBI taxonomy): domain Eukaryota; kingdom Metazoa; phylum Chordata; class Aves; order Mesitornithiformes; family Mesitornithidae; genus Mesitornis; species Mesitornis unicolor. Next base: position 58,553 of record NW_010197190.1, on the reverse strand, counting down.
CATTTTACGATATTTTGCCTGTACTTTGGCATTGCCCAGAACAATATGTATTGGGCCAGGCACAGTATAGAGCTGCATCTCCTGCAAACAGCCCATACCCTGAGCCTGAGCTGAACCTTTACCAGTGTGGAACGTAAATCAGGAACAATAACCTTAGTAAAACTATTTATATTAAATCCTGCTTTCATTTTTAAAACACCTGAAATGATGGTGACGACAATGACATATTTATGCACCAGTTGCATCACTGGTGTGTGTGTGTAT
>NW_010197190.1:19003-58211 GCF_000695765.1 Mesitornis unicolor | reverse complement strand
AGCAGGACATGCATTCCACATTCTTTGCCTAGAGATGGATGATATGATGAAAATATTTACTTTTAAAAGCATAAAATAGCATAAGAATTTGGACATTTAGCCTCACAATTATAAAATAAATTATTGTTGGTTCTACAAATAATGTAATTTCCTAAAAGGATGTAATATTAATGTTACTGACTCAGGTGAAATTATTATGCTACAATAATCACAGAAGAATTTTGGTTTTAAAGTTTGTTTTCATGTAATATTTTATTTAATGTTGCAGTATTTGTGAAAGCCAAATAAGTTGTAGAAAACCTGTTCAGCAGCAGGTTTGGTCTGCAGAGCTGTAGGTGCACTAGGCAGCCTCCCTCAGAGTCAGGTTTAGAAATAAGCTCAGAATCATGGTGGAGTAAATCCCTCCCAAAGGATTATCTGTAACAACAGCTGAGCCGACCATACCTTGTTCTGCCTATCATCAGAGTGACTGCTGAATCACCACGTTTGTTACCTTGTTCAAACATAAAGTTTATCTTCTAACAAACCCAGTGAGTTTAATTAAACTACACACTGCAGTTTCTGATGAAAACCCTTAAATAAGCAACACAGAGAACAAGAAAGATATTTGCAGCAGTCTTTGCTGAAACCCCCGCAACTGAGTGAATCGATTTGGTAAGCTGTACCCGAACCATCAGCAGGTAAACTAAACCACGTGCTGCAGGGAAAGGCAGGGAAGGGGGGAGAGGTGGTCTGTTTTGTCTACCTGGAAATATTTCTCTTCTGAGGTTTGGGGAATTTGCATGCGGTGGCTTTGAGCACCATAGCAGGGATACACCCACGTGGATCTTAACAAGACTGTGGCACTAAGCAACCCCAGCATCCCATCTGCAGCTGAGATCAGTATTTGATAGTTTGTGGAAAAGTGGAGTAGAAGGCACAAACAGGAGTCGAATTATGCATCAGCAGGAAAAATAAATATCCCTTGATCCCACCGTCAGTCAACTAAAAAAATCAAGGTTAGAGACTTTTATTAAAATTGTCTTTGCACAGAGCTACAATCACAAGTCATACTGTGCAGATAATCCTGTATTCCCAAGGATTCATTGCAGAAGGGGATGAGAAAATCAATAGAGGGAGTTAAATCCACAGGTTTCTGGCTAGAAGAGATCGCAGCAGCCATCCAAACTAAACCTTTTATATTTTCACTCACATTCAGACTAAACTAATTCTTGACATAAAGATCTAAAGCATAGCTTTAAGAAAAAATGTCCCAGTGCTGCTAATTCTGTCATCTCCTTTGCTGAGCTCTTCCACATACCCAACCTTCATACCTGTCATCAACTTTTCCCTAACTATATATATATATATAACTATATATACGTGACCTAGATGTCTTTGAACTTTCTCTTTGTTGACCTGAATAAATTTAGCTGTTCCAACCTTTTTTATGTTTGCCTTCTGATCCAGTTACACTGGCAGTTTCGTAGCACTCCTCTTCACTCATTTCCCATTCTCAAAGTGTGCATTCCAGGAACTGGGCATTTTACAATAGTGCCAGTCTCCCCAGCGGAGTGAGCAGAGGGAAGATCACCCTAAGACTTTTACTTGTGATCCACTTACGCTGAAGAATTGCATCGACTTTTTTGCCATGACATTGCATTGGGAACACTTAGTACAGCACTTATCTGTATAAGCCCATAAGCTTTTCTTTCCATCACTGCTCTTCAATTCCAGTCCCCCGTCTACAGTAATGATCGGTTAACCAGGTGAGCCAGGTCACTTGGCAGGAGTACCCCGTCTTCCTCTTTATTTTTCTTAGTAATACTATTTTCAGTCCTCGTAATGTGTTTCCCGTTAACTCTGTATAATGTAAGCTTTGGAATCACGATGTCATAACATAAATCCAATATCTTGAAGAAAACCCAATATACAGTTTCAGCAGAGTTGCCTCTATCAAACATAACCCTGTCAAACTTTGATTTAACAAGATCTATGTTCTGTAAAATACTTTCAGGTATTAATTATATTTCTAGCCAGTATTTTGTAGGAAGAATCCTGGATTTATTGTGCCTTTATTTTATTTGGGACTGATGTGAAGATAACTTATGTACAGACCCTTGGGTGTCTGTCTGCACATTTTATTAACACGAAATAATCTTATCAGCTCTCCAATGCTCTGGAGTTTACAAAGTTTTTAGAAATTTGAGAACTATTACGAGTAGGAAATTTTCAGTGAGTCCTTTTAAAGACTGTTTTGTGTACGTCACCCAGGGCTGGTGACTTCATAACTCATGTTCTGTATAGAGGTTTCCTCACATTCTGCTTAGCTCAAGACAGAATGCTTTAGTCATGTCCTTAGATGGATAATGTGGCTCTTCAGTGCTGCAAGTTGTGCCCAGCCTAGCAGGTTTTACGTGATACTGCTCTTTATTTTTAAATTAAATGACAGTTTCTTTGCAGTAGGAACTGTACTTCTCTGAATCTCTTTGTGAAGTGTCAGGAATCCATTAACTTCTCTGTAGTAAAGACACCAAGATAACAGACAAAATCAATCAGTTGTGTAAATGGACAATATTAAGGACTAGGTATTATTTTCTTCTGTAGACTTTTTGACCTTAGGTAACAAAAATTTCAAGCCAAATGTGATTATGGCTCTTATTTAACATTTGACCTGTCAATGAAAAAAAATCATCATGATGTTATGTGACCATCAACAGTCACATTATCCAGCCTGACAAGCAATTAACTGGAATGAGACCTCCATATAAATTGATGGCTACTTCTGAAGACTGTATTTATGCTCAACACTTGCATGGCATTTTTATATAGTCTTTTCTCTGAGAATCTCCATGCATTTTGCAAGCGTTCGTTTCATTTATGCACTTCAGGAGTTAACTTCTGAATCCAGTACAGAAATGAAAGCCCAAGCTCAGTGAGAGGTATAATTACTGTCCAGTAAAGTCTGCCTTTTGAAGAGGTCTGGCTCTCAGTTTTCTGTTCTCATCATTTGAATAAATTTTCTTCTAACTTGAGAACAAAGGCTTTGTTTTACATCGTTCACAGGATTTGCTGCTACAAATGCTGTTTCACGCTTGTATGACTTGCAAGAAGAGCCCTGAGACTGTGTATTTTACTCATGGTCCTGTTAGCAGTTTTAAGGGAAAGTTCTTTCTTTGGGTGAAATGTTCTTGGTAGGATTACTTAATGATTCACGATGCTGTAAATCCTGTTGGCCAAATGTACGTGGCATGTAGAGAAGTGGATAGCTGAGGAGGAGTTGCATTCTGATGCTATTGTTTGGCTTTGAATAGCATACTAGTCTCACCTATGGACCAAAACTGTGTTGTTCAGAGCACTGTTCAAGCAGGCAAACTGAACATGGCTCGCTGTTGACAGCTGTTCAGTGTCTCTGCGTTATACATGCTATTTCTCACATTATGATTTACTAATAATTAAGGACAGATTTTTGTCAAAACAACTTTATTTTTTCTATAATATTGCTTAGCACTGTCATGTGTCGTCATTGGGGATTTACAGTGCTAGGATACCTAAAAGAACACATGCAAAACCCCTAAAAGTTACAAAAACGTTACTGTTCTGTAGTAGCCAGCAACCTGAAACCACAATAACTTTCTACAAAGTGTTACCTCTTTTTATTAAAAATAAATAAATCTTTTTCTTTATAAAAAGTTGCTCTAGATTCCATGCTTCATAATCTTAATTCTCCTTCCTGATCAGCAACTCTGATAATCGTGTCCTAAACTTCATCAATCCCACCCCACTTCCCAGCCATGATCCTAAAATAGCTTAGTAAGTTCTTCAAATAAAGCTTCATTAATTTTACAGAATTCACTAGTGGTGTATATCTAGAGTTTCTGTGGAGTCTGTTAAAATACAGCTATATTTTTCTGAATAAGCAAAGGATATTTTTTATGATAGCATAACCTTTTTATCCAGTCCTGTTTACTTCCCCCTTCATAAAATTCAGGGATCTGTAAAGAATTTCTCAGACATTACTGAGGATTAGTAAAGTCCCCTGTGTTTAGTTTAGGCTTAATTTAGAACTGTCCTTACGCTTTCTACATTTTTGTAATAAAACTGTTTCATTTGATGAAATGCAAATCTCTTAGATGGGTTTTAAATAACATGAAAGAATCAGCACTCAATCTATTTGATCTCTTATAAGAAATAGTGGGGAATTCTAAACTGTTTTTTTAAATCAAATTTTATGTAGTTGTGTATGTCTCACTCATTTTGAAGGCATTGATGCATCCATCAGATGCGAAGCCTTTTTCATAGGAGCCACAAGTAATTTTGTATTTTTTTTCTTTAGTTCATGTGTATCAGGTGTATTTGATTATTTTCTTATGGAAACTTATAAAACAAGGTAGTGGTAGAAGGAAAAAATTGCCACAGTTCCTCCCATATTGTTTTAAATGTTCTACAAATGGATCTATTTAGCTTTAACCTTCATTTGCTAATGTTCAGTGTATGTGATGATCTGGTATTCTGAGGGCAAGCACTAACCACACAGGACATGAACTGTCGTGAGATACAGTACATATCTTTGTCAGTCCAGTTGCCAGAGATACAGAACAGTACAGAATTTTTGTTAGAATAACTTCTAAGGAGATCTGTGAATATGGCGTCCAGCAAAAGCTCTTTTCTTTGCAAACCTTTGTTTTAGTGTATGGCCCTTTTCATAGTGAATGGGGTTGAACCATGAAGTGTCAGGGTGACAGCGATCTCTAGCTGAGCGTGGTTTTGTGTTGAAGATGTCACTTCATTCACAGCAATCTTGTTGGATATGTTTTTGCCACAGAAAATGTTTCTATTTAAATGAAATCATATTTTTGAGTGAGGTGCACATGCTATGATATGAAATGGTACTTTTGAAGCTTGTGAGGCACATCAACAAAACTGGGTATTATGAGTGCAATTCTTCTCTCAGTCTTGTTTGTGCACTGTAATAAAGATACCCTAATGACTTTAATATGCTGATTTTCTCTACAGATGCTGTATTAAATACTCCATGTTTGCTAACTGTTAATGCCTTTGTTGTTGCAGATACAGCAGTGGTGTATAAAAATAGGAATGGACATGTTGTTGAACTGAATGTAGAAACAAATACAACTACATTATTATTGGAAAACACAACTTTTGTAAGTAATATATATTATTTACTCATTTCTTAGTGGAAGTCTGCTAATTCTTTTTCCTCCAACAGGAGTGAGAAAGTATAATATTTGAAGGCTACAGAAAATATATTTATAACCTAGACTAGAATATATATAAATGGAAAGTGTAATCCACTGTGTCAGTGTACGATGTCTGGCTGAAGTTATTTGTTGTTTTATTTAACCTACATGTAAATAAGCAAGATACTGGCCATAGACCATGCTTTGTTCAGGCCAGTTGAAGGATCATGCCTGGCGTGTGTGCTGATGGATCTTCCTGATGTGCATTACAGTGAGAGTTTTCACAAAATGGGGGAATGCTACTCAAAATGTCGAGAGCTTTTCCCTGTTAGAAAAGGGGAAATGTGTTAAAAAATCATACAAAGATTTTCCTTTAAGCAATAAATTATGCAAAGAAAAATGTATTTCCTAGTCCTGTTAATCTCTGGTTTACTTGTTCTGCTGTGCTTTAATGGCAGACTAGATGTTTGGTGTTGAATTCCTCGTGAATACAAGTAGATACATGAGTGATTTGCACATGTTTCTGACTAGCAGTAATTGTTAAGAAATGCTTTAATGCCTTAGTCTGCATTTGCTTTTGCTTTGCTTGGTGCTGTTATTCTCAGTGATACCACTTACATTCTATTCTAATTCTTGTTTATCACAGTTTTGCAGCATCAGTGCATGTTTTGTCAATCTTTCCTCGTAAATACTCCATACAGACCACTGGCTGTTATTGTTAATCCTTGTATTTTTAATTTAGTAAAATCTTTTGCACCTGCAGACCCAAAAGGATGACTCATTTTCATTATCAGTCTTTGGCAAAGGCTGATGTTATTCCTGGGCTGTTGCTGGCCTTTGCTGATACAGATTCCTCATTTCAGAGCATAAAGCTCCTGGTGACCTTTTCTTCTAACTCCTCGAACTAGAAAGAGGCGAGCAGAAGTTCAGGAGAAAGAACTTGATGCTGACTTCCTAGGTCAATGTAAAAATGAAAGAGAAGGGAGGAAAGAATTATATTTTAATGGAGTGTGTGTGAGGCTCCCTTTCTGTAAGCTGCACCCTTCCATATGCTGGGATGTGTCTCAGGGTACCTCCTGGCCCTAAAAGGACTGCCAGACATAATTAGAAGTGTGTGAAAAGGTGAATTTCTATAAACTGCAAACCACAAAGTACTACAGAAGCATTTTCCCTCTTATCTGTGCATGTCTGTGTGAGCACTTGCCTGGCTAAATAGAGGATTAACTGTGTCATGCCTACACATTGCCTTTAGTGTGTAACCTGAGTGCAAGCAGCTGCTTGAACATCCCTGGTTATAACACTTGATTTTAATGCAAGAGTTGAGTTTCCTCACAGATGAATTCACACACTTTTTTCTGCAAGTATTTGGCTCTTGTGTTGTCAAGTGTAATGTCAGCATGACAAGCTAATCAGGCCATTATGCTAAACCAGCCTTGCCAAGTAATGATGGATCAGTATGGACAGGCTGCTTCACACTGTGAGCATCGCCTCTTCTTGGAAAGTTGCTCTTCTCTGGGCTTTTTATGGAACTGATTTATCCTTAAGTCATATAGACTGAGAGAACTCTAGATGCTAGGTATCTACTCTTAATTAGTTGTGGGAAACTGATAAAAAATGGATAATATTCAAGCAGCCATTTAACATTGATGGAACAGAGACAAAAACATAACTATGTTTTTTCCTGCGAAGCTCCTCTCTGTACACAGTCAAAAGCTTAGAGTGTTAGAGGTAAATAAAGTGAATTCCAGCAATGATTATTTGTGTGAAAACAGAATAAAAAGCTGAAAACAGAGCAGAAGACTTGGTAAGTTTGCTGGTGTTTATCTGGCAAAGAGCAATGAGAAATGTTGCTGTGCTGAGTTGTCTTTTGACAGCGTGGTCAGCGATCCTAGCAGGAAATCGTAACATAACAGGGGCAGACTGTATGGCTGAAATCAGACGCTGTCCAGTTGTCCTAAGCTGCAGTGTTCCCAGATTCACACTGCTAAATGTACTCTTCCAAAGTTAGACACCTGGATTGTTAATCAAACATTTTCCTCGCTTAATGTCACATCTGCTTAATCACTGGTGCATAATTAGAATGGTGCTTGTTTAATGACTCTGCAGAGCTATCTTGTATTAATAAAAAATACAGCAGAGATCCAACATAGGCAGTGGCAATGCAAGTCCCCTCATTCTTCCCTATCAAAGGCTTTTAGTCATGGAAGAGTCACCTTTCGATGGGAGTTATTAGTCTGCTTTCAGCCTGCATTCCCTCTCCTGTTTGCCTCTCTGCTCAAGCAGCCTGTGGAAGTGGCAGGTTTTTCTTAGTAATGTTGATAATTGTCCATTGAAAATTGAATTGCCATGATAAACTCATTGCACAGAGACAAGGGTCTAGTAATGACTCTTTGTCACTACTGATTGGGCTGTATTTGAACCAGCAGCTCAGAAGAGATTTTCTTTTTTCCTCATTACTAATCCCCTGAAGCAGTCTTCCACTATGTACAGATCTCTGGCTCTTCTTCTGCATCTTAGAGACTGCCATTTTTGCGCAAAGTACCTTTCTTTTATCCTCCTTTGTTGCTTACTGTCTAAAACTCAAATACCCCTACTGAAGAGCTGCTGTGCTCACTATGCATGTGTATCAGCAAAAAAGCAGACTGCAATTTTTTTAAAAAAACCATGTGCATAAATATAAATTACTAAACCCCCCCCACTTTAAAAATACCCTTAAAAATAGCTATGTTTTGGAAAGAAGAAAGGCTAGTGTTTTGCCATTCTGAGTCACATATTTCTCTTCCATAGGGAACTATCTATCCAAAGTTCCTGAATTAAATGTATTTTTCCCAGTTTCATTAGGTTTTATTCAGCAAGTAGACAAAATTACTGCACTTCATTTGTCCTTTTCAAATTGAATCCTTTCCTATAACCAATCTATCAGTAAAACAGGCTGGCCTTTATATAATTAAACTATTAGCAAAGCAGTATTATGGATAACAAATACATTGATATAAGTGAAAAGAGTAGCTTTTCAAGCACAAGGAGTATCTGTCAGTGTGTCTGAAGATTGTAATTTAAAGATGTTTTCTAATCTATATTCCGAGTTCTTTCGTGTAGTGCATCCTGTTTAAGCTGTCTAAAGAACAGTTAATATTCTGAGCCAGTGGCATATAAATGTTAACAGCTGGAGGCTGGGCAAGTCTTCTATTAAATGGAGCCAAAAAAAGCCCTAGACATTAATCACTGTGTGGCATCCCGGTGTTTGCGATGCTGCTTCGATATGTGATTACAATATGTTCTCTATCATCTATCTGAGGTGCCCATCACCAGGATTGTAAGTGACGTGCCTACCGATTTTTCAGCATTTAGCAATACTTTATTACACATTATGGTTCCAAAGTAAGTAACATCATGCCACATTTATGTAGGTAATTTAAATGTTCAACAAGCTTTTTTTTATATACCTTTTGCCGTGAGCTACTAATGGTGTCACTAAGAGCAGGTTACTGGTTCACACACAAGCCAGCCATAAGATTTGGCTAAGCTGGACAGGAGAGCACGGAGGACCACCTGGTTTCTTCTGCTCAGGGGATGTTGTCCATCTGGTCCTGTAGCATGCTTCTAGCTCAGCCTCTCTAGTCTCTTTTACAATCCTTAGATCCAAAACAAAATGAAAATAGCAGAGATATGAGAGAAAACGTATAGGGACTGTGTTCTGTTACGGTTCTTGGCAAATGTGTTGAATCCTCTGAAAGAAGCCTTTAGAAATTTTGCCTTCATTTCTTCCTCTTAAAAAAAAAATCTGGAATAATTATGAAAATGGTAAGGCTGTTATTTGTTAGCCCTCTGTTCCACTGCTTTTGTAGTGGATGTATGCAGAATTATTTGGATGCCATGCATGCCCCCTAACAAACACTCAGTCCAGGATCCTTTGTCAGAAATGAATCTAGCATGACTCTTTAAGCATACTTTGCATCACCAAATAAGAGGTTTTTGTTTTAATTGCAATGCCCGATGATACGAGTATAGTTGTTTTCAGGATGGAAACTCTAGAATAGGGTCTTGTATTTACAACAGCTTCCCAGCAGCTGGATGCTTTGGACTTTCCTTAAACCCAGCAATTCCTGACTTTGTTTTGGTGCCTTTCCACAACTCTTCAAGCTCAAGCAGAAGCTGCACCCTGGTGCACAGCAGCCCAGTATTACAAAGTTGCAAGCCTTTTTCCAGGGGCTTGCCAGCAGTGTGCTGTACTGTCCTTTTACTGTGGACCATGTTTTACACAAGGATGGAGAGAGAAGGATTACTTCTTGCTGCCTGCTAATTAGCTGATGGCGTCGGAAGGACGAGCAAAGCAGGCGTAGTGTTGGCTCATGAATCATGATTAGGCTGTGGCAGCCAAGCTGTGAAAACCCTGTGGAGGCCTTGCAGCCAACAGCAGAGAATGAGAGTTGTAGTCCGAGCAGAGCTTTTGGCAGAGACCGTGTTGTGGTGGTTTACAGAACATTGTTCATAATCAGCCCTACTCGTTCATAGTTCTCCTGGATTTGATACTTTTTTGTTTGTGTGTGTGTTCTCCACCACCACACCCCCTTCCTCTTTTGATGGGAAACTCAGTGCAGCATCTTAATGCAATTATAGTTCTTTTGTTGATTAATGTAGATTTAATTGCAAGCGTAGTTTACATGCTTATGTTTTAAGAGCCTTGCATAAGAGATTAATGAAAGAGTGAATAATGATAAATACATTAAACAAGATTGTATAACCATATAAATATTAGTAATTGTTGCAACATAGGACATTTTAATGACCCATACATGTCCTAAATAGGTGGTTATCAACATTGTAACATTATCTCTGCTATCCCCTGCTCTCTAAATGTTAAATAGCCCTCTCAGCCAAACCTTTTCAGTAGATGGGTTTTTATGATTTAGGGTTTATTGTTGCACTGTACATAGAGATGGGACAGCCTGACAGATGGAAGAGTTTGCAGTCACTGTGGTTTGGTGGTGGCCATTGGTTTTTGTCCATGTGAAGGAGGTTTCAACACACAAAATGCAGGGGACAGTACCCCAAACTGTCAAGTTAGGGTAGTTCTGGGTGGAATCTCTCTAAATAGTTCTTCTTATTATCCTAATAATCTGAGATCATTCTTTGATAGAGAAAATGGGGAATGGTGAGGAGAAAATTTGGTGATTTACTGGTTAGAGGTTATTTTCTACTAGGAAGGCAATGGTGCAAAGCTCCTGTGAGCTGGACAGGTCTGTTCGTGCCTTTTTGTATGCTGCAGTCATCTCCTCATGTGTGTGAAAGTATCTTGGGATTACATGAGGAATTTCAGGTAAATTTGGAGAATTTGGTTTGTATTTTGCAGAACCACCCATCCAGGATGGCCATTGTCCATAGGGTCGAGTTCAGCTTGGATCATATTTTAAGGCACATTCATCTTTTACACTGGGTAGGAAACCTGAGTGTTAACAGTTGCAGCACACAGCATTGCAGCATTTTTTAATCCAGATTGAATGCTCAGGTGATAGAAGAAATAGTGCATTAAGAAATGTAACCTTGGAAACCCAAGTTTTTCAACATTCTAATTACTGTGCATTTTCCTAATTACAACCTGACTCTATTTTCAGACGTCCACTGTTTCTATTGCTAAAAGCCTTGCTCTTCTGCTGGGCTTCCCTCTCAGCTGCTCTTTCATCCAGCCTCCCTATGGTCCCATCGTCTCCTTTCAGTCACAGCCATGGTAATGGAAAGAAAATCCCATTGTGCCCTTGATTGCTGGTAACACCGGAAGAAACCACCACATGCCAAATGCCTTCTCATTTTGCAGCTAATGTAATTCTAGTCCCTTTGATTCCTCTTTCGCAGTGCCATTTGGTCAACGCCTGTTTGATAACTTGAGCTATGAATGCTGATGAAATCCCGTACATCGATGTTCAGTTATACCATTAAGTAGAAATTCTGATGCAGATGTAGATATGTGTTATAGAGAGATGAGTGGTTTCCTAGATAGTAATATTGCCAACGGGCTTTAAAGTAGCATTCTAGAGGTCTTGAAATATTTTATCCTAGATGAATAAGAAAAGTTTTTAAAGCCTAAATGTATGTAAAGTGAGCACTAAAGAATAATTGGAGAAGGATAATAATGGAGTGTGGAAGATGTAAGTTTATGGGAAAAGTGGATGTACAAGAAACTGAAACGGAAGGAAAAAGAAAAAAGCCCCACAGAACCGAGAAATAAGTAAATTCCACAAAAGTGAAGATTTCCTCCAATTGGTTTTAACTGATGTATTACTTCACTTAAAACTATCCAGCTGAAACTATGAAAAAAGAGTACTGTAAAGTGTTTGACAGATGTTAAAAATACATTCTTACAGCTCTGGGCTAGACTATATTACAGGTAGCTTCCATCTGTCTGCTCTATGGCATATTTTTAAAGACTATGAATAAGGCACTGGTTTAAATCTCATGGTAGTTAAAACCCACAAAAATAGTAGAACCAACCTTTTATAGTAGGCACAGTTACAGCAGTAACTCAGAACCAGGCTTTAAGAAAACAGGAAATAAAAGGAAGCTGATGCTGAGGGGCTCTTGCTGAGGATGCAGAACCTAAACCCAGCCTAAAACTCCTCTTAAACACAATCATAACAGGTATTTCTGTTAACAGTAAAACACACATAAAATGCAAAATGAAAAAAAATATATCAGTGCAAAATAATCAAACTTGAGAATGTATTTTGTTGTCCATTGTAATCAGCCATATGGAAAAGTGGAAGAGAAGCCAATTGTGTGTGTTGGGGATTGAGGTGTCCCTTATATGTATTTGTTGAAGAATTGCTTTTTCTTTTGCTTTCATTCTTACTATCTTGAGTTGTTTTCATCTTCTTTCCATGCAAAACTATGTTTAGCAAGACACATTGGGAATGAGGACGAGAGAAGGAAGCTGGAAAGGTGAAGGACAAAGGGCTGTTTAAAGCACTGTGTCCTTTTGCCTCCATTTGGCTTTTCCCCTTGCAGTCTATGGTGACATGGGATCATCACATCATGCATCACTGTCAGGAGAAGAATTAAAACTCTTATCACATGAGGTATTTAGAAGAAACCTAGAAATGCAGTGGGGGGTTTGGTTCGATGGGGAATGCAAGATCAGATATTGGATCATTCTTTGACATCTGACAAAGAGAAATTACATCAAATGCAGCAGTACAGGAAAAACAGATGACAGATTTGTGAATTAAGAAAGGAAGACTGTACAGGTGTTTAAAAAACCATTTGTTTGCCCCTAATTACGCAACAGTGTGAAGTGTAACTAATTTAGGGATTCCAGCTATTTACCTAGTCAGAGGGTTTTCTAGTTGCATACAGTTTTTGTAGGGATTTTAAGTTTTGATATGTCAAGGTTGAACTGACAAGTATTAGGGACATCAGGAAATAACCTTCCCTTTTTCCTTCTCTTCTGCCTTTCCTCTGTATGGAAAGGGGATAAAGGTATATATGGAGCACACAGTGCAGCACCGTGTTGAATTACCCCCTAACTAGCTGATGCTGTGCAGCGATGCAGAGGGAAACTAGCCCTGCTTCTGCGTCCAGGGGCTGTGCTTAATTAATTAGCCAGCTCTGTTTCTCCCTGTTGGAGAGCTTATTTGTCCAGAGCTGCATTTCTCAGACAACAAGCACAGCTAAACCATGGAGGTGTAGTCATAAGGGGCAGCATGTAGGTCTGTCTTCCTGGATGAAGGCTCAACAGCTCCTGACAAAGCAAGAAGCTTGAAAAGTTTCAGATATGCAGATATGAGAGTGGAACAAGCATCCTCCAGATTTTTTATAATAAGACACCTGTGATTTTTTAATTCCCAGTGTTTCCAACATGATAGTTTCCCAGCACTTTCTTTAAAACTCAAAAATGAGTTCTTCTGAGGAAAGAACAAGACCCTTGGGGTCAGTGTCTTCATGAGCTTCTTTTTAATGAATAAATATATCTAAACCCTGTAGTGAATGTCCCTAAAGACAATTGCTCAACGGCTGGAGTGACGCATGTCTCACCTCCTACAGCAGGCGCTGAAACTTTCTGTTAAGCCCGTCGCCAGTTGATTTTACCTCCTCAGTCCTGGAGTCAGGCATCTGTTGGTTGATGAAATACCTTAGACACAGGTTTGTGGTGAAAAAACAAAATCTGTCTTTTGTTTTGGTGAACTCACAGATTTGAAATTTACTTGCCATGTAAGGCTGGAGGAATGAGTCAAGTGATTTTTTTTTCCTGTTGTTAATCTAGAAATGCTGCTTCTGTGCATACAAGTAGTCAGTTTCTGAATTTACCACCACTATTGTGCTTGTCTTTACCAAGCCCCCCCAAAAAACCAGACCTCTAAGGAAATTTAAATCAATTTAAGTGACTTTAAGTCACTTTAAAAAATAAAAGATAATTATATTTTAATAATAACTTTAAAAAAACACCATTGCTGTCAGCTTTGGCAATGATCGCATGATTTCTGCTGGTCTAATTTTTATTTTCTTGTTTCTTAAATGAAGCATTAAGAAGTATGAAACAGCTTTATGCTCCTTTTAACAAGAAAAATGCCATTATAATAACAAAAAGAAACCTATTTTGCCAAAACCATTACCTGCAATCAAGAGATTAGAACGTACTGGCATTGGATGTAACCATGAATGAGTAAGGTCATCCTCAGTAGGATTCAAATAATTTTCAATCCCAAATCCAAAAGACTCCATACCTGGGTATAGACTATGAGTGGTTCTTGCTGGTGTTGCCTCGAACTGCCAATAGTTTGCAGCTGAACTGCTCAGGTGTTTGCATTAAGTGCATCATTACTTTTGTGGGGGCATAGGCAGTGACTGAAGATTCCTGCTAAATGCATGAAATGGTAAGCACTGTGCTCCCTGAGAATGAATTTGGAAAGCTGCCTGGGTTATTTATTGCTGAAGACTGCGGTAGTGGAGCCATAATTAATAAACTGGTAGAAAGCAGAGAAATTTCACATCTAAAAATGTTTTCAGTCATGTGCCAAGAAAAGGGACTGTTACTCATAGATTAACATAGCCTCTGCTTAAAGGTGGTTAACTCATAGAAGCTAGTTTGAGCACAGCAGAAATCTGTCCTGAATGCTCTGTAGATACAAAATGATGCTTTGAGGGTTTTTTCTCTCAAGACGGCAGATTATCTTCTAACTTTTGATCCTGTCATGCTCTTGCATTAGACTAGTACACAGTTTATCTTCAAAACTATTTTTTCTCTTTGATTTCTTTGGATAGCTTGATTCTAATTATATTATCTAAGAACTAGAGTGAAATGTGTTCATCAAAACATAGCGTCTTCTCAGTTTACTGGAAGATTAGCTTTTGCCTTTTTGTTTTTTTTGAAGAAGTTACTCCTTAGCTCCTCTGAATGTATTAGTTTGTGACTTCTGGCTTGGGTACCCTAAACCCCTGTTGAATTCATTAATTTAGCAGTCGGATCAGGCTAAATAGAACAGGATGCTTAGGAAGTAAAATAAGGGAAAGCCTTCCTTTGAATAGTGGATAGATCTGGCTCTGCAGAGCTATTTGTTTATTTTCTTTCATCTTTAACTTTGTGGTTCTGTTATTTTTTTCTTTCTTACTTTTTCTATTCTTATCTGCATTTTTCACTCCTTTTTCTTTTCATTCTGCAAATAGATGTCTTAAGATTAATTTAAAATTATTTCCTTCAGTGCCCTTTAAAGCACGTTCTTATCTTGCTCATACATTAGATGCATTATATTCTTTCTGACATCAACATTACTCCTTGATTAAATTACAGCCCTGTATACAATTGGGTGTCATGTAGCCTTGGATAGAAATAAAGCAGTATCAGTGTTATAATGCTACCTTGTGTTTCACTTTGCTCTCCAAAAGGAGTTTTCTTTCTTATAAGAAAGAGTTTTTCTTTAGAGCAAGTTGTCTTGCAAAACATGTACGTATGTGACATTAAAAGAAAAGCAATAGAGACGTAGTACACATCTATTCTTTTTTCTGTGTGTTATCTTTAAGCCTAACCTAGGGGTTAATCTTCCTTATAATCATTCCAGAAGTACACACCAACCAAAGAGTCTTCCTTCCTCCTCTGTAAACGAATTGGTTATAGTTGTTATCCCTGGGCTTAGTGCTTGCAATCATGATAAAAAACTCATCAGCTTTGTAATAGGTATTTAGCATTGAAGCCAGATTCATCTGTTGCCACTGTACTGATACCAGCAAATTAGACGAAGAATTATATGAGTCCTTCTTTTGTGAAAATTACGCAGGTGTTTTAATGGGAAGTTCTTAAATTACCTGTAAGAAAATTTGGAAAAAATGATCCTTCTTACTGCAAACTCACTTTTATTGTCACTTCATTTTAGGTAACATTCAAAGCATCAAGATACTCAGTTTCGCCAGACTTAAGATATGTTCTTCTTGCATATGATGTTAAACAGGTAAGACAACTATTCATAATCAAAGAGCCTCTAAATTAAAACTCTGAAGCCCTTGTACTTTTGTATATTTCCTCTGTGATTCCACATACTATAATATGATGCATGTATTTGATTTCTCTTCCCAAAACCTTCTGATGAAATGGTGGTGAAATATTGCAAGGCGCTCAGCTGAGGCAAATTGCTGCCCTGAAATGTCATGCTGGTTTATGTAGTAGAGGTTTCGTAACCTTTAAACTGTGCTGTTGCTACCTGATTATGTGAAAGCCTATCTTTTGGTATTCCTTTCTGTTTTAAACAGTTTTCCATGTCATCTATGAACTCTACTAAAAAAAAATCTGGGCTGGTTCATGTCATGGAAGTTTTATTGTTGGCTTCAGTAGTCTGAAACCTGATAGTCGGAAAGACTCTTGTATTCTTGTGTGTATTCTTTGTTTCTCATAGTATTTAAAAGATTTATAGGCTATTATGTTGTCAAAAAGTGTTTCAGTCAATAATACCATATAGAATTTTCTAAAATAAATCTTTGGACACAAACAAATGAAAACGGTTTTATAAATTTCCTCTGTGCATATTGGTGTTTGTATAAAAAGCGCTATTAAAATATGAGCTGTTATTCATTCACAGTAGTTCTGGATTGATAGACTCAGTGGTTATTCAAGCAAGTTTGGGTTGTTTTGTTCTATTCTTATTTCTTTTTTATTGGAACAGTAAAATTTACCAACACCTGTTAATACTTGTAATCTTAATATCAGCAGTCAATGTGCAGAAATGAGGAAAGATGACCATTGTTTATCATATTATACTATAGTATGGTAGTTATTGTTTGTGTTGGTAACTGATAATACGATAGCTGTGTGTTTTGGATTGAAATGAGAACAATAAAATATGAATTTCCAGGTCAGTAGACAAACCTTCCCAGCCTCCCGGTAACATTGCTGTATAGATCCGTATACCTGCAGCTTTAATAATTACATCTGCAAACTGGAAAACATGCTGAAAGCTGATCTGAAATATTCTAAAGGTGTTGATGTAAAATGATCTGTTTCCTTGGGACTAGGTCCAAGTAGGTTTTCTTCTACCAATTGTAGTGGATTCTGGATTAAGCTCTTTTAGGATATGTGTTCACAAATAAACCAGGAAAGAGCTGCTGTTGTTCAGTTCAGTGTTTTTGTTGTAGAGGGGTCTGCTTTCATTCCCACCTGAAAAAATATTTGCTTCTTGCTGTTTGCTTTCTTGATTGCTTGTTTTTGTGCAAAAAGGAACTTTTCCTTCCTTTTACAGTCCAGTTGCTGGTAGTTACTTAGAGGGATGAGGTTTGCAGCATTTATGCTTTGCATCTAGCCGTTTCCTTTGCTGAAGTATGTTGACGAGAAGTAATTAAAATCAGATATGAACAGGATTTGGCAAGCAGTTTGTGTTGGTAGTCCTGGATGGTTTTAGATGAGGGTTGTGATTCTCACTTCCGAGTGCTCCAGCTGCGCTCATGGCATCCAAACCAGAAACATCCTGTGATGGCTGCGTCCTCTAGAAGTAGTGGTGACTGTGCTAAAGTTGGTTAATAGTTGGTTGTTGTCAGCCAGATCCTCCGTTGTTGTAAATAATAATAATAATAACGTCACTGAAGTCTGTTACCTCCTGAGAAGAAACTTCCTTAGGATGGAAGGGAAAATCACCAAAAAGAGTGCAAGCCAGTTCATTCAGAAGGTACGAAATATGTTACTGTGAGTATGTGGTTAAAAGGCTTTTTTTCTTCCAAATGTTCTGATTCTTGGGTTATTTGTTAGGCTGGTGAGGCATTTCTGTTTTCTCAAAATCTGTTAGGGAAAAGGTTGCAATGCCTTGGAAAGCCTCTTTATTTTTGCATAGCTATTGCTTCCTAATACCATGAAGAGGTAAGTTAGTGTTCATGCTTCATGGGCCTTCTCTTCTTGTTTTGGTTTTGGTTTTTTTTCTCAGTCAGAGCCAGACCTGTGGGGTCTGAATGAGAGAAAATCCACCAGTCTACATTATACCTTCCCCTGTCAGCTACCTATGAATTGTAAAGTTTATTGACTATAAATTTAATATTAAACATCATAACTTAATTGGAGTTTTTCAAATTAGCTTCAGTAGAATCAGACCAGACTCTTTCTTCGTATCTCATTTGAGTGTAACTTTCTATGAAATTGAGGATTTGCTTATTGCCATGTGCTACAACACGTGCTTGATTCTTCAATAACATCCAGTGCAAAGAACTGCAAGTAACTTATTGTGAGCATTGATCTCATCTCACCATCTGCTGTAAGTTGCCATAGACCTCTGGACTTTACTACCTGTGTTTGCCCCTTTATTTTCCTTATTATTTCAGATTTAGGCTTATAGTTGCACTGTAATGTATTTGATGGGATTTCTACTTTTGCGGACTGTTGTGGCTTTGGGTTTTAAAACTTATAATGGTTGTTTACATACATTAATCTGTGCTCTTTGTATCATACAGTAATACAGCTGGAACAGATTTATTAATCAACAGTTATAAATAAGCTAGTGTGTTTCAGCTGAACAGATTGGAGAAAAACAGAGACAAATGTTTCTTCAAGACATTTTGCCATGAAATTGTAATTAGAAGAAAGGTTATTTTGATATTTGGATTAAAAATAAATGCTGAGTTAAATTAAATAGTTGAATATTTATTTTACTGTTGTCAGCATTTTCTTTAATCTATTTTATGCTTGGAATAGCAAACTTTAATTAAATTTGCAGTTGTTTCAGCATAATTAAGAATGTCCGCTATGCATAACGAGACATAAATCTGCATGAAAATAAGCCATCTTTGAATACAAAAGTAATAATTGAATGAATCATTTAAATCATGCTTAATAGAAGGAACAAAACCATTTCATGTGGGAAAGCAGCTGTTTAGGTGTAGCTCTATAAACTTCATATGGAAGAAAATTCCTTTGCCAAGGAATTCAAAGTGTTGTAAATGGATTTCTGGCCATCAAATCATCTAGATCATAGCAGGTCACAGAACGTGAGCCAGGGTTAGTGGCATAAGCACCGTTGCTGTCTGGCTTTTTCTTTTTTAACAGAAGGCTGTGACAGTTTTAGAGGTACTTTCTGAGTGCTCTTTGCTGCAATGCTCCATAGTTCTCCACGCTTCTGAAACGCTTTCATTATTTCTCCAAGTTTTTCGGCTTTGCCAAAACTTGCATGGGTGTAGTTCAGACTTCTTTTCTGTCACTCACCATAATTTGGTTGGCATCACTGAAAAAGTCTCATTTTGCAAGACAGCAGATCAGTAAGTAGGAACTAATTTGAGAAATGAACACACACATTCTTGCTGAACATCCTGCCATCCGGATTCTGCTGGGACGGTGTGAACAGAGCAGCAGGGAAACCATTGTGCGTATTGTATGCAGAGGGGGAACAGTTTTGCAGTGCTGTATCTTTTTGATTTTGATTTTCCTTTGAAGATTGTCAAGGCATGAGGAAAGAATTTGGTGCTCTGAGAGGCAGAGCATCTAAGCCAGTTGAGATTTCCAGATGAAAGTTTATTTCACGATTGCTTTTAATAAAGACCGTGTCAAAATTACATATAAAATTTTTCTCATTCTGCTGGTGGTGTTACAACTACCAAAACCTGATTTAGAGTTTTGATTAGAAAATGGAGATCAGACACTGTTCTTGCATTAATGGTAAAGAATGGGGCAGTACATTTTCAATTTGCAGTGTAGTGAGCACTGATGGCCTAAGAAATTCCTTTACCATTGGGGAACTTTGGTGTCCCTCAGCAGAAGATTTTACCTTGTGAGTTGTCCCTGAAGTCCACGTGAAATGAAAGTAAGCTTTATTCTGGATATTAGTGGGTTTTTTGCTCAGACATAATAGGCATATTCTCCCCATTCTATTACTAGAACATAATATGTGACAGAAGAGCAAGTGAAGAAGTAAATGAGTTCCTCTTTTTCTTTGTAAGTCCCCCTTTTTTCCCTTTGATTTAATAATCCCTTCCTTGTGATTTTGCCTTTTTTTTTCCTACAAACTGTCATTTTTCTTCTCCTTCCTTTCAAAAGCCTTTTGAATACAAACTTTCAGGAATTTTCCCTGCTTTATTCTCTTTACTATTACGAATGCATCATTTCCTGCTTTTAATGCAAGATGAATTATGTGCACATTTTTGTAGCTCTTGGTTCAGAAATGTGCTTAAAAAAGCCAAAATAAAGTTCAGCTCTAGTTTGGAAGCATAAGCATTTATACACTGTCTGAAAAGGAAGTATTTCCCTGAATTAGGGCTTCTAACTAATCTTTTTTAGCTAGAGAATTTCAATAAAACAATGTATTTAGCTTAAAGCATTGTGAAAATAGCTTCGAATAAGTCATATGATAAGATCAGGATGAAGAATCATCTAATCTGCTTCAGAAAGGTAGGAGAAAAATAGTTTTAGATGTAAATGTCACTCCTTCAGTAGGAATGAAAAATATTTCAGAAGTGTTTCTGAATATTTGTAGTTCAATGTATTGAAGTGAATACAGGAGTCCAGCACAGTGTCTGAAGCAAAAAAAACCCAAGAGAAAGAATTTCCTTATCTGCTGTCTGGTGATGCTGTCATCACTTTGCTGCTATAATGCACATTTTTAGAGGGTAGGGAGTACTGACCACACTCTGTAGCGAATAGAGCGCAAATGGCAACAAGTGACTTGCTCATCAAGCTTTTAGAGATTGCTGCTCATTCTGGCTTACTCGAGCGCACTGAAAAGATCTTCAGGAGTTTGTCTGCGCATCAGAAGAATCCATGAGGGAAAAAATTCAATGAAGTCTTTAATTATTGTTATTATCTGTTCTGCATCAGGAGATTATCTTTCTACAAGTTAGGTGAAAATGAAATGTTCAATTGGCAGTAATCTTCCTGGTCAGTGAAATTAATTATTGGATTTTTCTCTGCAAAAATGAAAGGATAAAGAAATTACCTTGCATTATGTCGTATTTTTAATCAAGACACTGTTTGGTCTTAATACGTGCAGGTGTTTTAAACAAGATAGTTTATACAGTGCTTATGAAAATCTGACTTTGAAGGGCATTATCTGAAGTACCAGCTGATGGTTGGAAACATGCACAACAAAGATGAAATGAAATCTGTCTTCTAACACATGGGAACAACATTTTCTCAGCAAGATTATTCCATACAAAATAATAACAAAAGACTTTTTAAACCAGCAGTGGTCTGGACAACAATATTTTACGTAGCACTATGAAGTAAATATCTGATATAAAATTCATACTATCAACTTTTTTCCACCAGAAATACATGCTTCTTTAGATAAACCTGTTTTTCATGTGTGTTTTCTTAGGTCCTCAGGGTGATCTTTCATCTTTCATTTGTTCATTTTGAGTCCAGAAGCAAATAAGGCATGTACATACTCCTGAACTTACGAGATCGTAAATAAAAGTCTGATCCAGACATGGCTTTCCCATTCATCTTTATCTCTTGTCAAGAACAAGAAAGACCAATTTTTATCAGCTTTTGGGCAGTAAAAAAAAAAAAGAAGGGAATTTAAGTGAGATCCACCCCCAACATTTGAAGTTATTTCTTGCAGATATTTTTGTGATGTATTTAAGTCCTCTGTTAGATATGACAAGATTAGGTGTTTAATATGTCAGATATTGAGCAATTCACGGAAGTGAGCTGCTCAAATTTTCCCCTTTTAAAGGCTGTTGTTTTACTTTGAGTTGAAGTTTTAGCTGGTTAGATTAGAATTTGTTAAGAAGATAGTTATGCTGTAGGTGATCTTGGCATACTGCTCCTCTTTTACCTATATTTGACTTTATTTTATATAGCTCCACAGATACGCAAAGCATTATAAAGATATAAAAAGACAAAGTCTTTGCCTGAGG
Source organism: Mesitornis unicolor (assembly GCF_000695765.1). NCBI lineage: Eukaryota > Metazoa > Chordata > Aves > Mesitornithiformes > Mesitornithidae > Mesitornis > Mesitornis unicolor. The sequence goes on along the minus strand of NW_010197190.1, from coordinate 36,723 downwards.
AGATGATTTGCTTTGTAGTAAAATCTGGCAAAATTAATGTGGTGACACTGTGCTATCATGTGTTGTCTCATATGAATATGTCTCATATTCACACAGGTATATGTAGTGTCCCACTTGTATCTACAGTTTCATGTAAATTATGTGACAAAACATAATAACCACCAGTTTCTGTGAACAGAAGGTAGGGAAAACAGAAAGGTGTGGTTTATGCTGAGAATCATGGGCAGCGATATTTTAGTATTTGTCTGCTCAAAAGCCTTTCCTTATTTCATCCATGTTGAATTGCTGTTCTGGAAGCACTTGCATTCAACTCACCAGCCATCTCACTAGCTCACTACTTGCTAGGAGTAGCAGAGTTATACCTGGAGTATCTGCATATCTTTTGCATTGTTTGTCTCTATATCTGCATTATTATATGTAAATCATAGGCATATTTGTGATGGGATGATGGGGCAGCTCTCTGCCAGGGCACTGCTATGAGCACCTGCAAAACAGGGTGAACTGCTGCAATTTCTTCCTTCAAAAACATTCTGAACTAAAAAGGTAGAGAAACTGAGGTACTATTTGAATGCTTCCAATGTCGTTTTGAATCCAGTATGAAAGCTGTCAGGTCACATACATGCCCACATGCATCCACTTACTTATTTATCAGGAGATTTTTAAATTTCTTCTAGAAAATGCTTGATTTCATTGGCTGACCTGTTGATACATATATGAAGGTTCAGCCTAAAGTAACAAGAAGATAAATCACCCTCCGCTTTTCATAGGAAACTACATGAGACAAGGTGTTGCTGCTTTTCAAATAGCTTACTGCATCTCTCTGTTCTATTTATACTTACAGGATTGCTGTTCAACCTCAAGTTTTATAAGTAAACAAAACAAATAAATAAATAAAGCCAGTGTAGGTAAAGATGTCTCTTCTATCTCATTCAGAATTGCCGGAGTTGAAAAATCAGAATTCATGTTTTCAACTTCTTGTTCAGAGACAGTATTGAAAAAGGAACACTGTGCTTTGCTGTTGTTCAGTAAAAATGAATTCTAGGGCATTAAGCTTTTCAAACAAAATGTTTATTGACAGAAAAAGTATTTATTTTCAATAATATCGTCAATCTTACCAAGGATGAATGCTGTTATTTCAGGAAGACTTAGGTAGTGCCCAGCTGAGTTTCAAAGATCCAGCAGTTTAGAAACTCATTCTAAACATAACTGTGATTTTCACGTGGTTATATTCCTACATCACATAATAATCCATGGGAACTGGGATCCCTGTGTGCTAATACTATGTGAGTAGGCAGTATTACACTATTTAAGTCAGCAGCTCCCTTAATCTATGAACAATTTCTTTTATACAGCAGAAGTTCTAGCTTCTGCTGTGAAACTGCCAACCCTATCACATCCTCCCTGTTTCTCCTCTGTGCATTGATAATCTGCAGAAATGTCTCAGAAATATCCCTTGTAAGTGAAGGGTTTGTGCATCACAGCCCACAGACAAAAAAGCACTGTGTTTCAAAGGTGGTTTTTTTTAAATTCCACTTATCTCTTGCTGCAATCTGCTGTATGTACTAATGATGTTATCAGACATAGTGTACAATTATATCGTAATGTATGGGTTGGTTTTTTTATAGATTATGAGGTATTAGTGACACTTTTATCAATTATCTGTGAGAATAAGTTACAGAATCATAGAATGGATTAGGTTGGAAAGGACCTTAAAGCTCATCCAGTCCAACCCCTCTGCCATGGGCAGAGACACCTGTCACCAGACCAGGTTGGCCAAAGTCTCATCCAACCTGGCCTTGAACACTTCCAGGGAGGGGGCATCCACAGCTTCCCTGGGCAACAGCAATGCTGAATGGAAAAGTAAGTTTGGTGTTTGTTTTTGTTGTTGTTTTGTTTTGTTTCAATAAAAAAAACCCATGGACATCCTGAATAAATAACAGGGCAAGGACTATTAGGAGTTGTAATTGGAGACTCTGTTAGTAGCTGTTAAAGGCTGGAAAACCTGAACAGAGCTTTAAGTTGGATTAAGTTCTGCCACAGTTCACCACCAGCTACCGGAATTGACTGATACACCCATCTGTTTTTAGAAATTCTTTGTTCCATGCTCCCAAGAAATAATAATTCCCTTCCTTGCTACCAGAAGAATACGAACTGAAAGAATACTTTACACATCTCTTAGTTTTGGCAGGTTTTACCCTGAGCATGAATCATTGTTAGTTCAACTGCTACACTTACTGATTTCTCAAATACAAGAGCTGGCTCACATCTTCAAATCCAGTGAACAAGTGACTTCTGAGGAGCAAAATCACTTCATGGATCTGACTGACCCATTATGTTAAAACATTTTACTGAAAGTGCCATGTATGTTTTTTGATGATGTAGGTATCAGCATGTTCTGAAATGACTCATTTCAGATCTAACTTAGACATATTCTTTCTATGTGTACTGAACATAAACAGGATTGAATTACTTAAGGGATAGCCTTCTTAACACATGCCTACAGTCCAGTTCTTATGTTCAGTACACTCAGAAAATCCGTTTTAAACAATGGGGGTTTTTTGCTTTTATTTCATTTTCCATAATATCCTCTCTCTGAAATTCAATAATAATGTATCTTACTGAGAAATGTGATATGCATTATAGTTTTCTCATTAAACAAGATACCATTAGTATTGATTAATATAATCCCCAATGGTCACTTAATCTTAAAGTAGTCATTGATCACACATTCAGAATTATAGTCTTGCAGCCGAACTAGTAGATGTTGTTAGTGGTCATGAATTTTGTACCAAAAGGAGTTAACATATTTCTTTGGCTGCCGTGTTATGAGTAGGGGTGACTTAGTGAGAATTCAGGGATTTTTGTTTGCAACATTTGTAAAAAATCTTTTCGGATACATTTGATATATGAAATAAAATGTTTAAGCACAGACTAGATTTTATCTTTTGAAATATTTTGTCTTCGACTCTTAAAATAATTTTTAAAGCAAAAATTAAGAGGCAGAGTTATTCTGCAATATTAATTGATGTGCTAGCATGTGGTTGAAGTCGCAATAGCAGACTACTAGGGTTTTTTTTTAAATCTTTAAAAAAGCTAAACCAAGTCTCTGTGTAGAGGAGCCCTTCTGTTTTTTAAATCTATATAGGGATGTATTTAAATATATATATGTATATAAATATATATGCATGTATTTAAAAATATAGATTGAAATATTTGCTTTAAAATAACCTATAATTGAAATAACAATACAGACAAAGCAGAAGCATTAACAAAACAAAAAAGTTAATACTTCTCTGGTTTTGTCAGTGTTGTCATACATATTTTGACTGAAGTCTGGCAGTGACACTATCTTGAAATCTAACCCCCCCGATATATCTTCTTTCATTTGTTAAATGCAATCAAGCATAATTAAACTTTACCCAGAGAGGCAGAGCAGTTTTGGGACCCGGCTGGACCAAGCCCTGGGCCACGCAGCCTGGATTCAGTGTTGATCCCAGTTTGTGCAGAGTTGGAGTCAACGACTTCCGAAGATCCTTTCGGCTTGGGTGAGGCTGTGAGTCGGGATTATCACCTCAGCACTATTCTCCTTTGGGATGAAGATTCCCAAGATTTTAAAAAAAAACAAAACCCAAGATCTTTTGGAGGAGTTCCCAAGAAAGAAAAGTAATGTAAAATATCCACCCAAATGTCCAGTTTTCTGAAGTGCCAAGTAGTACATAAATATTCCTTAAAAACATTCTCAGTAGTTTTAGTTTTCCTTTTCTTTTTTCTTCACTTAGATTCTTAATTTCCAAAAGTTTCTATACCTTTGTATATACGAGAAATCTCATCCTCTGTTTCTTCAGATACGTGAATGGATACAATTCTCGCTGCAGCAGCCAGATTTGGTTGGAAGAAGTGCTCTGCAAAAGGAGGAAAATCAGATGAAGGAAAAGCCTAAGCTCTGACTGAAGGCTCACAGTTACTTTTTATTATGATTAAATAGTCAAACAGACTGGCCATGTCTGGAAACCAATTATTCTAAAATGTGAGAGGGGAAAAAACAAATCTGCTTTTTCAGTTACTCTGCATAATTCTGTCTCTATCAGCCGCACCCACTGAATAATGATTTAATTTTGCTTAAAATAGAGAAGTTGGTAGTGAATTACAACAAAACAAAACAAAAAATTACAGTGGCGGGTAAGACTTGCACCTGGTTTTTAATTCCAAATTGCAAACTCCAGGTCTGAAGAATCTAATGCACAAACTAAACGTGTATCTGTTACATTCTTAATCAATAAATGCTTTTAATCTTGAAAGAGAGATTTCTCGTATTGTGCATTCACTCAAATTGCAGGAGTGGTGGTGGGGCAGGGGGTGTTGGCTTTCTTTGTTTGCTTGGTTTCATAAGCAGAAAAAATCCAAGTAGCTTGAAACTGTAAAATCCTAGCAGCTTTTTGGAAAAAACGAGTCACTCCAAAGATGAGTTCATGTGTCGGTACCTGTGGTGAGGACAACCTGTAGCAACAGTGGATGGTCCAGAACACAAGCAAACATGTTTAAAAGCTGTCTCACAGAGAATATTTGCTCTTCCCAAATGCCCATACAGAAGTGATCTTGGGGCTGGAGGGTGTTCAGTGCCACAGGAGCTCCAAAGCTGCTTGTCACATTTCAGAGAACCAGTGCAAACACTTCAGAATTTAATTTTCTTCCACAATCGTTTGGTTTCACTGTGGAGGCAATATCATTAACTTTATATTTAAGTAGCAGCCTTTATCTAGCAGACACCTAAAGTGCTTATTGCTTCTGAACTTGACGAAAATGCCATTAAAGTCAGTAGAACTTTTTCCATTGACTTTAAACTGGACTTTTGGATCAGCTCTTGTCTACCTATCGCACAAATGTAATAAAGTCATCTCAGTGGTGTGACAGCAGCAGCCAGGTGGACAATGAATAAGGCAGTGTGCTGTAGGATGTTGGAGAGGGCAGGTTTATCAGTGTTTTCAGAGGCTTGTCCGTGCTGTAAGTCAGCCTTTAGGTCTGTAGGTTGTTTGCACCTTTGTGAATCTCCGTCACCTTGCTTCCCACGGGGTTTCCTCTCCTTAAGGACAGACATGACAGAGACTTTTGACAACTCACTATCATTGCTGTTATTTTCTGCAGCCTTTTGGGTGCAATTCACTTGTCCCTCATGCACTGTCAGCTTGTAGCCGTTCCAATTGCTGTCTTCAGTGCCTTTATCTTAAAGACATTTTAAAACTACATTTTCCTCCAGTGGGAAGCATCCTGAATGTGACCTTCAGCTGCTTCTTGTGGATGCTGAGACAAGAATTGTTCTTGTTCTGTCAGCTTCATTTGTCCATGGTTTCCTTTAAGACCCTTCCTTCGTTGTTTGTGCTGACATGTATGTGAACGTGCTGTGTTTAAAAGTAAGAGCCTGCACAGGGGAGTGAGAGCTGGTTTATTCTTCTGCTTCTCTTTCTCCCACATGGGGAGCTGATTGGATTGGTGCCGCTTCTACTCACATCAGATCTTCTCTCTTTGGGGTTTATGATCAATGAGTAATTACAGGATGAAGAGAGTCTTTGCATCCCTCCCTGGTCTTCACTGGCCGTGCTGGCCAAATTCGCAGAATAGAGAAAATAAGTAACTGATGCTCTGTGGTAAATGCATCTGAATCTCAGCATTTCCTGTGATAATTCCTTGTCTCTGTACTGTCCCCTGGGGATGGCTGTGTCTGAAACTGTGATCTAACGCTTTCTGCTCTACAGCTTGAACTGTTCAAGTTCTGATGAAGGATTTATGACTTTCTATAGTTCATTCCTGCAAAAATTCACCTTTTACTAAACTTAGCTTGGAGGAGCATTAGTAGGAAGAGGCTATACCTGCTACTAGATCAGCTGAGGAATGGTTTGCCTGTGGAAAATCTGTTCTTGTTTTCATGCTGTACCAATTAATAATATAAGCTGGAGTGGATGGTTGGTAAAACTTCCACATAGGAAGCTTAAAAACAATTATGATACATATACACACGCACATAAAATAAAAATATAGTGATTAAATTCAAAGTTTGGTTCGCAGCATCTTGAGACAGGTAAAAACCAGTCCTCCCCAAAAGGGCAGGCTATGAAGTTGAAAAAGGAAACTTTTATATTAATAGTATTTCTCATCAGCAGAATTTCACTGTGACTCTCAGCTGTGGTATTCATTACAGCAGCCATCTGCTTTGGCAGTGCCATAATTTCTTTTTTCAATATCTGAGATGAAATTAAAATCATCATGCAGTGAACATTACTAGGAAACTAAAAAAAAATCCAAATATGAGCTTGGTATTAAAGTTACTGTAGCTCACTGCAATAAATGTTCTATTTGTATAGTATTCCAAAAATAAAAGAACTTGAACTCTTTTGAATGTTTGAGGAAAGGCTGTCTATTTGGGTGTTTTTGCTTATATTAGTGTTCCAGTAATTTTTGCAACCTTACAGTGAAATAGTGTTTTAGGACTTGTCAATGTGACAAGCAAATGAGTGAGGAGAAACGCAGAATCAGCCAGGGTCTCAGGGAGGAACAGATCGCTCTGCTCTCCCACTCTCTTCCCTATTACTGGTATCTAGCAATAGGTCATTCTTAACTCTTTTTTTACTGTGTATCTTAATAATCTTAAGCTTTCAGGTATTTACATTTATTCTAGTAATTTGCTATGTTCTGCCAGGCAGCATTCCCAAATTCTTGCTTTGTTTTCCATGTATTCTTCTGTAGTCAGAACCTTTTAATAGCAAGCTATCTGAGAAATCTCGCCCCTCCCTCTTTCTTTTTTTTCCACTTCTCTGGCTTTTCTCTTCTTGCCTCTTACCTTCTTTAGTGTTCATGAGACTTCAAGTTTCCTGTTTCTTAATCCCATCCCCTCCCAGATACAATTATGCACTCTTTCAGTCCCTCCATTTTCCTGTTCTTTCTGCCTTTCCCTGAGACAGAAAGTTCGCTTTTCAAATATAGTTCTTGATGTCAGAAAATCCTCACTTAATCAATGTTCTGTCTACTTTATTATTTTACCTCTTCTCACAATTAGTAATATCTACTTTCCTTATTACTTTTCTTACATTTGAGAGTTGTACAGATCAGTCAGTGATAACAATCTTAGATAATGTGAAGTGAGCACGTTCCAGCAAAACAATGGAATTCAGAGCATGCACTCTCTCTGCAATGTCTTATGATTTGGCTACACTGTGAAACTGAAGCACGCTTAGGAAGTGATAAACATGAGAAGATGCCCGATTCCAGAACTCCTTTGCTCATTCTGCTGCCTGTGTCTTGAGCTTAGAGGTGTTACGTGACTGAGATTGGAGGTACTGTCTGGTGAACTGGGCAGATGGTCTTGTTCATGCCAAGTGCAGCCAGAAGGGTAGCCCAGTTCTTTCAGATTCCTAAACAGTGCTTGCCGTTGTGAAGATCTGTCAAAAAAGTCTGAGACTACAAAAAGTTCCCATGTACAGAAATGAGTTTAAATGATATGCAGAATAAAAAATGAATGAAGTAGATGGCAAATGCTGGCATCTAAATTTGATAATCTTTTCCACACTTCTATAGCTGATAAGGTGCGCCAAATGGATAATTATTACCAATAGTCATACATTTACTTATCTTAAATAATGAGTCAATTCATGATCTATATCTTGTTCAGTAAAGTTTAAGACTTTTTTTCTTTTTAACCTTGAGATTATGTTAGTATATTAAATTAGCATAAAATGTTGTCATTGAGGGTGATATATAGTCGTGTGCTCCCTTACAATGCACCAAGAATAATGAGCGGTAATTGGTTCTGGACATTTATTAAAGAGCTGTTGAGTAAATTGGAGATGTAGTTTACTACACAAATGGCATTCCAAGTTTCATCTCTGTGGTACCTGCTACTTTACTCTAAACTGAAAATGCTCCATGAAAGTATAGCTGGACACATGCACACACGTGTATATATAAGTGTGTGTATGTATATATCATAGAATCACACAGAATCGCTCGGTTGGAAAAGACCTCCGAGACCATCACGTCCAACCGCTCCTGTCTACCCACTAAACCATATCCTTAAGTACCTCGTCTACCCGCTCTTTAAACACATCCAGGGATGGTGACTCCACCACCTCTCTGGGCAGCCTGTTCCAGCCTCTGACGACCCTCTCAGTAAAGAACTTCTTCCTTATCTCTAACCTGAACCTCCCTTGGCACAGCTTGGTGCCGTTTCCCCTTGTTCTATCCTCCATCACCTGGGAGAAGAGACCAGCACCCACCTCTCTACAACCTCCCTTGAGGCAGTTGTAGGTGGTGATGAGGTCTCCCCTCAGCCTTCTCTTCTCCAGGCTAAACAACCCCAGTTCCCTCAGCCGCTCCTCATAAGGCTTGTTCTCCAGAGCCCTCACCATCCTTGTGGCTCTTCTCTGAACACGCTCCAGAATCTCAACATCCTTCTTATAGTGAGGGGCCCAGAACTGAACACAGGACTCGAGGTGCGGCCTCACCAGTGCCAAGTACAGGGGGATAATCACCTCCCTGGACCTGCTGGTCACACAGTTTTTAATATATATATATATATATGGGAAAGGGTAGTTGTGACTGCAGGACAATGCAAGTCATGGTCCTTACACTTAGTGTGGATGTGACCAGTGAATTTGCTTGACAGGCAGTAAATGTTGTTATGACCCCTTTGCATTACTACCCTTTGGTCAAGTTAAGGGTGACCTATCAAAGTCCTGCTTCTCCAGAAGTTACGGTTATTCTCTTGAGGCATGTGATGAGCTGCTCTTCTGCAGCATGGGCCAGGACTTGCTGTGCAAAGGCATGCTGGGCAGAGAGTCTTGACGAAGCACTGGAAGCAGTAGGGGGGTTCAGTGTCATGTCCAAACTGTGTCATGCTGTGAAGAGGCAGGGATTAAACGCTCGGGTCAGTGTGCACAGATGGGCTGTCTTGAAGGCTGTCTCCACAAAGGGCTGCATTGCACTGTGCTACTGCCTAATTCCCCTGCTCCTCCTTCATATTTTATTAGGTATGATTACAGGGTCCACTAGGCATTATTGCAAAGTGGTGTAGATCTTTGGATTGATCAGTGTACTTTTTTGTCTGTTTCTCTTTTCATTTCCTGCTTCTTGCTTAAATGTGGTATTTCCAGTTCCCCTATATTGCAACTAAAATGTGTAGTGGCACAGTAATTTGAACAATATAAGAGCTTCTTAATGCACTGACGCACAGTATCTGTTTTGCCTTTCATTCACTTGCTTTGGAGTTGCAAATATACTATAGTAGAGGGCAATATTTTGTATTGATCTTTCTTACTTAAAAAATCAATAAATAAAAATAACTTGTCACAAGACGTAATTCTATTACAATTTTCATGGAAATTGTTGGGAGACATACTAAAACATTAAAATGAAGTAATATGTATAAGTAATCAAACAGTGTTGACTACATCATTATGACTGACAAGCTTATGATATAAAGTACTTTCTTAGTACTGAAGGTCTATTTTTATTTGTGACTGTTCCTATTCTCATGGGCATAGCCCATAAAAGTGATCTATATTGTTTAGAGAAATGTCAGAAAGGCTGAATGTTTCAGGGAAGTCTTGAAATATGCTCTTCATTTCTCTTCTGCTTGTCTCCAGCTTAGTCTTCTACTCGTTATACTCCCCAGCTCTTACTGATTCAGTGGATGCAGCAAAAATGATTGTACTGAGCTAGTTGGCAGTTGGTTTTACTAGAGCTGCTCTGTGATGTCTGGTTCAAGTGAAGCCACTGTTCAATAAGATAAAACAGCTCCTATGCATAGTACCTGGCAATAGTTAAGGTGACCAAGATCTAGACTAGCATAAGTGAAGGCAGGATTAGGTAAGGAAGACTACAGCTGGAACAGCTGACCCCCTCTGAAGCTGTTTTGGGGCTCTTTTGGCCAGTGTAGTAGACCAGAAATCAGGAAGTCACCTGCAAGTTTCTTGTCCATTTTTACATCTTTCTTATTTTTCACTTCACACCTGAATTATTACTCATTATATGTTTATTATAGCTGCTTACATGAAGAGAAAAATGCATTTCTCAGTTCTGTATAACAGATGAAGCAAAAAGATCTTGTTAATGTTGAGTGTTCTTCTGTCTCTGAAAGTGTGGAGCATTGATAAACTTAGTAAGGGTTGGAAATACTTAAGGAGAACAGAATATAAAGAGTTAGGATCTCCTTTGCATATCTGTGGAACATGCTCCCTAAATTGTTTCTGTAAGATTAAAATTACATGTTTTTTATTTATCAATCTTTTTAAAAGTTAAGTCAGTTAATACATTACATAAATCAGGAATTTGTATTTGATTGAAGATTATATGGTATAATTAGGTCTGCATCTTTAAGATCCTTATGATTTTCCAATCAGGATTCCCGACAACTACTTGAAAAGAGAAATATTATTTTGTAGTTACAGCCAAAGAAGTTCATGTAGGTAGCACCCACATTATCACGTAGGTAGCACCAGTTTATCATTAACCAGCTCTATTTCAGTTTTTCCTGAAATTCAACATTACTTATGGTGCACAGAGCTAAAATAAAACCCTTTCAAAACTGAGAACTGGCTTTTGAATGAGGTTAGAGGGTGGAAGACTATACCTGCTTTTGGACACCTCTCCCTGCTACTCCAGAGGGACAGTGGAGAGTGAATCATGGAGTGAATAAATGAGAAACCTATAAGCCTATTTTTTTGGCTGTAATGCCATTGTTTTACTACCAAGACCTTTCCTGTAGTTGACAACTCAACTTGCCTTTCTTTTACCTCTACAAAACTTGTATGGACCCTGATATTTGAAATGTGCTTACCAGTCACATCAGGAGTGCTCTTCTCCCCTTCCCTTTCTTATGTAAGTTATTAGACTGACGCATGCGTAAAGAAAACATTTTATGTAGCCTCCTCTTTTATTCCTGATTGAGGAATAATTTGTCATGTACCTGTACATAATAATCTCTGCTTTGGGAATCCAGCCATTTTGACAGCAGGGAAGAAAGGGGGAAAAGATATCTGAAGAGTGGGAATATTGCAGCTTCCATCACTGGATCCAGATGCCCAGTTTTACAAAGCGTTTCACTATCTGGGTTGAAATAGCATGGGCAGGGGTGCAGAAACAGGCAAATATGGGATGAAGACATAAAGAACAACTAAATGATTCAGCATTACACTTCTCTGCGATATTAGGTGCTGCATTGCATGTCCTGCATATCGAACACAACAATTGGATCCACAGAGTTCTTACCCATGACAATTCTGAATGTATCAAGCTGTTGGAGAGCATAGTCTTTCAGGCAGACGCTGCTAATGCCTATTCAGTCAGAAAAAAATGCAAAAGGTAAAAAGAAAAGCCATGAGTCAGGAATTAAAAACCAAGGCAAGAGAGTATGAAGTTCTCTTATGTTACAGTCTTTCACTCAAAATCTTGTCCTAACAGTGTAAATGTACATTTAATGAGAACAAGAGCATTTTTTAAAGCAACAATTAAATAAAATGTAAGTTGGATTTAATAGAATGTGTTTTATTTTTTCTGATCTGTAAATAAAAAAGCAAAGAACCTAAAACCTTAAATCTAAGTCTGATCTGGAATATCAACTGCTGACAGCATTCTCTGAAAATGGATTTTATTTGCAGATTGAGGTAGACAAGCTGAGTGAGTGGATCCAAAATTTCTTCCTCTTTATTTGGAAATTGTAGACATAGTAGTCCTTAAATTAGTTGTTGATTGAAGATTGTGGTTATGAAAGAAACCATATAATCCCAGAATATACAGCTTTTAATTATTTCTAAATAGGACTATATGGAAGCATTAGTAATAAGCCCATGTTTGCATAATATTTCTCACTTCTTACAGAGCCCCCTACATGTGATGTTCCCCTCGCATCCTATTACAGTTGTCCTCTTTCAGTTTTGACTTAAATAATATTTTTGTTAGGTTCTTAATATCTTACCTTTTAGTCAAAAAAAGAGGTATTTTAAGAATTATACTCATTTCTTATCAACCCCTTCAAGAGTGAAAGTCATGTGGAAAGGAGTGTTTAAAAACTCTTCTCAGTAGTACTGCATAAACCTGTTGGGTCTGACTGAATACTTAAAATCGACTAACCATGCCTACAGAACCAAAGTCAGGCAATTGAAGTGAAGCACCAACATTTTTTTCATTTTATTGTTCTCTAACTAAGAAGTAGATAGGTTAAAAACTACCTCCTGTGTAGAGATATAAATTACCGTCTTAGCGATATTTGAAGAAAAATTGTGGTGCCAGTTCAAACAGAAAGCAGTTGTGAGGACAGATGAATATTGCAGTGTAGTGCTAATAGTCTGGGTTAATTGTTTTCCGCAAAGTAAATACGATAATCTTTAGAAACTTCCAAACTCTGGACAGCAGATGTGGTAAAGATAGGTATTTTCATATGCATTTACATAAAAGTTTTAAAAAGAAAAAACGATGCAAATGTCTGTATAACTTGTGTTCAAAAATCTGCACAGCCTTTTCAGACAAAGTGTTGAAATTCTCAAGTTCTTACCCAATCAAGAAACTGTATTTCTAATCTAGTACTTCTTTTTTTAGGTTATCTGCCATGCCAGAAAGACACTTGTTTGCTTTAATTACAGCTGAAGTCATTCTGTCTCTGCTGGCTGCAGAGCTTTCAGGAACTGTCACTCTCATTTTCCAATTTATAAATGTGCTAAGAAAATATCTCCATTTCCATCCTCTTTCGAAATTCAGAGCATTATCAGACTTTCATGCAGAGAGTACTTTGCTTTTGAACATGGCTCTTCTCCATTTTCCCAGTGCACTTCCACATAGCTATGCAAGGAAATTATGTTAATTAGAAGTAAACTTCAGAAAAATTCAGTTTAGTTCCAAAGTAAATTTGAGCTTTCTCTTGCCTATGGAGTAGGTTGGAGCTTTCAGATGACCAATGTTTTTTTAGGTATTATTTCTTACCATTTTTCCCATTTTCCCATTACTTACAGAGTAAGAAGAATCTTCAAGTGTCACAAAATGCTTTTCTGTTTTCAAAAGTGAGGAGGTGGTTCTTTCTTTCTATGTCTTTTTATTCGTCCAAATCATATATTTAGAAATAATACTCTACACTTCTTGTGCTTGCCACAAAATGAGCTTTAATGCTGACAAGCAGAGGAGAATTAGAGGTGGTGAAAATTGGAAGAATTAAGCTGCACGAAGGTGGAAAGAGGGGCCTTTAGAGCTGGGGCAGTATTGTAGTTTTGAGACCTGTAGTTTTCAGATTTCTTTTTCCTTAATCGAAAAAAGAAATTAAAACATTGATTTCTTGCTAAGACTTTCAAACTCCAAAGTGTTCCAGTTGTAAGGTTTTAAGGCTCCAGCCAGGTAATACGTCTGTAAATACATGCGTTTGAGCTTTTTTGGTTTGGTTGTTCTGGCAGTAGACGTGAGTACGTATTCAACGTGTGGAGAGGCCTCATGGAGGGGGCTGATGCAGGAAGCTGGGAGCGCTCAGCACAGGCGGCTCTTGGAGTATGCGACTGAAATGAGAAACCATTGCAGCTCTCCAGCCTTCTTATCTTGTACTGGTAGACACTGAATGAAAACGTGGGTTGAAGGAGTATTCAAAATGAGCATTTAGTGACTTTCATCTAAGATTGCTTAGTTAGGGAGGGCCCCCTTCAATCATGTGCATGTTCCACATAAGGATGCTGTCAGCAGATCGTTGTCTGAAGTCCTGTGCTTGTCTTCCCCCCTCCAACTCCAAAGAAACATTTGCTGCAGAGAAAGGAGTTCATAATATAGAAGTAGTGGTAAAAGCATTTGATAAACACCAGAATTAGAAGAAAAAGGGTATGCACTAAAATGTATTGATTTGTTTTTAAAGCGATGTAAAACAGCATAGTTTAATTACACCCTTATGCCTGTGGTACTTACACTGATATTTGTTCAAGAGAATACACATGTTGCTATGGCAATCATTTTGTTTGTCAAATGTTAAGTAAACTTAAAAAAAAAAAGGAGACTTGAAATGTTGTTTTCTGTTGTGACTAGTGTCTCCAGCCCACACACAGCTGTTCTCAAATAGCTAATAGTCTCCGAGTATATAGGATTCAGTTCTTAATATAGTTCTGAAACTGGCAGTAGCATCACTGCTGTCAGAGGTGATCTCTGCATTGCCAGGTATCTGTACGCTTATCTGCAAGCATGAAGCAGACAAAACACCTTCCTCCACACATGCTGTTTTGCCCCATCCTTGGCACCGCTTGCTCGTGCTGCATTGCACTTGCCTGCCTGGTTTCTGAGGGCAGAGCCCCTCTTCCCATGTGCCTCAGATCCCACTAAGAGTCCTGTGGGATAATTCACTTCTCTTTATGGCCCCAAAGAAAAGGATGTTTTAGCCTGTCATCATACACAGCTACAGAAAAAGTGCAGTTTTGTGAATTTATGGTTCAGGGATGAAAGTGCAGTTTCTTTCGAGAAGCTCCTCTTGCCTGGCTCAGCTGTTTACATGGTAGAGTGGGTGTTCAGGTTGATGTATTGCGTACGTTCCCCTCCAGGAGTGGAGAAACCCCAATAAGATCCACAAGTGCTCTTCACCTATAGCCATTTCTGACATGCTCTCTCCTCAGAGAACACCTCAGTGGGAAACGAAAAAAACAAATGCTTTGTGCTTCTCCTGGTATTTTCTCCGAACCTATGAACGCTACTGGTATGGATTTTTTCCTCTGCTGTCCAGCGCAACTGTTTGCAAGGACATACCTGATAAATGCTGCCTATAGCAGGGACCTTCTTTTTCAAAGAAAATGTTGCAACTCCATTTTTGTGAGTGGTCTCTTAAATTTTCAACTGTGAACGACGTGTTTTTATAACCTGTGGCAACGCATTGAGAGACAGAAACAACTGGTGGACAACTTCTGGTGGACACACAACAATGCCAGCACAATGAACTGTTTGTCTTTCAAATTCATGCACTTGCATATGGTTGTTTCTTCTGCATCATGGCCATTTTGAGATCTGTGACTGTGGTGGTATTTTAAGAAGGAAGAAGCTGCTGCAAAAATCCTTTATGTGGATTCTGAGCTTAAAGGATCGTATCTAGAATCCTCCTCAATTTGATGACTACCCTGAAAATGTTTCAGCACTTTCACTCCCTCTAAAATAGTAGCAGCTATGTCAGCACTTACTCAGTTGCAGCATCATTTTAGTCACTTCTGTCTCCATGACCATGCCTATTAATTCACAGCTTGATTCTGAATTCTTTGGGAGGCGAGAGCTTTGTCTCATACAGAGGAAAGGTCCTACCAAGTAGCGAATTGACTTCAAAAATAGGAGTTCATGCATCTTATTTAGGCATAACTTGGACACCTGCCTCTCTCTTCTCCTGGAGCTTGCAGTCCTTGCTCCAGACTGCCAGAACTGCGCAGAGAGCAGCTGTTGCCTGGGTCTTGCATCTCTGTGAAACCTTTGTCAGGACTCCTGCAAGCCCTGGGAGTGCAGCCTGAAGCCAAAAGGGACTGTGATCATAGCCAGGAATAGCTGCTGTGGAAAATGGGGGTTAAGTGCAAAGACCGATACTGCCCTTGAACTGCAGGAAGACTAAAGAGGAGGTAGGTGGGCACGTAGACAAAAAAAATAAAAAATAAATTGTGGAAGCAGAAAATTGTCTGTGTTTGACTTATGCAACTCCAGTTTATGTTGTAGCCTCACTGCGTGGAGATGAACAGTGATTGAGGTGGGTACAAAACCAGAACATGAGCGGTCCTGCCAGGTTTGACAAAAATGATGTATGTTTTGTGCGTGGGTGATAGGGATGTGTGGGCAAGAATATGAACCCAAAATTCAGCATTCTTGAAGTTTAAGCATATTTTAAAGCTGGCTTTAAGCTGTAATTTTAAGAGGAAGATGCCTTGGGATAAAAAAGTTTACTTAGGAGGAGGCTTAGTTGATGTGTTGGTTAAAAAAGAAAAAGTTAAATGCATTTATATAGTATATATGGTAAGTAAACAAAAGTGTATTGTCCAAGAGACATAAATGATCTCTGTTTGGAGTTAACTGAACTGCTAAGGAAGCTGAATTTGGAAAAGCACATTTTGCATTGCGGTCTGAAAAAAATGCCAATAGTTTGATTGGGAAAGGAAACCTTGTATAATTTACATATGGTGAGAATTGGCTAACTCTCAGTTTTATAATCTCTATTAATATCAGTATGGTCTGCATGTCAAAGAGAAAACATAATGGTGAGAGCTTTGCTTAAGCAAGGCTTAGTCAGCCTTTGGCCTGTTCTGCTGAAATCTTGCTCCTGCTCAAGCCAAATGCCATAGATTTCAGCAAGGTGGTCATTTCACTATTAAATCTTTTGATATGAAGACAAGTCTAATACGTGCCTAGAACCTGTGGGGAAAAGAAAACAACAAACAAAACCAACCTGAGTATTGGGCCCTCTCTGATTAATTTTACTAAGGAGATCATGCTGCATGCACTTTCAGCTGAGATTGTTACCCAAATTTCATGGTCACATGCAAGTGCAGCCTGTTTCTGTTGCCAGCCTTTACCTGACGTGTTTGCATTTGAGAGGGACGCGGTTGCTGGTTGGTTGTAGCTCAGGACAGTAGAAGAGTCTTTATGGTGGTTGATTTTTAAGGGTTGTGATTCAGAGTTCAATAGGATGAACAAAGATTCCTTCAGCACCAAATCAAAGATAATTCAAGGATTTGATGACATTAGACAGGGCATTGAAGACATCTGCGTGTGCTTATCAGAATGGATTTTTAAAGTTTATATGCCAATAATAGGAGTTTTCTCTATAGTGCTTTTCATTTTTAGACATCTCAGATATTTGGACTTTTTTCACCCTAACTGCTGTGGTTTTGTTGCTGGTCTGACCGTTGCAGTTCTGAGACTCTCCGGGTGGTTGTATCACACTTGAAAATGCAATGTAAAGCCAGAACAGCAGCAGATCACCCGCAGCTTCTGGGCTTTGCAGAGATCAAATTAGTCCCGAGGAACTTTCCTATTGCTCATATCAGCTGTGCTGCCCACGGGAACTGCAGACATCCCCAGCTTGCAGATCAGCTCTCCCTGTCTGCTGCAGTTTGAAGGCTCTTGCCCTTCATCTTTGCTTCTCTTCCCTCCTATTCCAAGAAGTTCTGTTTAAAAAAAACCTATACAGTATTTTGGCAGTAAAATTTTGAATTAAATGTGTGAACAACCCATTAGTCATTCAATCTACTTTATAAATATCATTTTAATTTGAGAGCCTGAAGTTTTTGTAAACAGCACCTGAAATCCTCTTTTGTACGACAGGGAATAAGAACAAAAAAACCCCATTTTACATAAATTTAATGTTGCTATGTTAACATTGTAATGTTAGCATGATAGTATGTGGTTTTGTTTTAATGACTTTTTTTTAAATGGTATGTCTGGTTTTGGTACGTTTGTATTGAAACACATCGTTCCTAGGTTTTGTTTTAAAATAATAACTCAAAAAAGCAGAGCAGACTGTAATTATAAAGAGCTGTCCCTTTCTGCCTTCAAAGCTCTCCCTCTGCCTCAAGACTCTAAGAACACAATGTCTGAACTTCAAAGAGAAATATTGTCTCCCTCCATCCAGGCCAACCGCTGCCTTCAGCCACTCTAGAAAATATTGGAGTGACTTTCAAGTTTAATTACTTAAAATGCTGAACTGGAATTGCTTCTGATTAACTCCCAATTTAATCTAATTTGTGTCGTCTTCT
>NW_010197190.1:0-18972 GCF_000695765.1 Mesitornis unicolor | reverse complement strand
CCCTATTTTGTGCTAAAACTTCAGAATCATTTCTAAAACACAGTTCCATGCAGGCAAGGCAGATCTTTTGGGAAAAAGACTCATTGGGAAATGTGACTTTACAGTGTACTTCTGGCTGAAACCTCAAGTATTTATGATAAACATGTTTTTCGGTACTGGAAAAGAAATTTTACACACTTTCTAGTGATTTTTTTTTCATCCAGCCCAATTATGCCTGTCTATGCCACGATATAAATAAGGCAAATGGACTGATGGCACATGACCAGCATTTAATCTGAACATGCGACAGCAATATGACTGTGACAGCATGTGTTTACTCTGCATCGTACAGCAGACAGCACATTTAACAGAATGACACAGACCCCATATGGGGTTTTCTCCTCCCTGTTACATTTAAACCAACAGTATTATTGCATTCACTTGGGGGGTTGTTATTCTCAGATCTTCTTGTTTTGTTTTTGTTTTGCAGTAACATTGCAGGTTTGTTTGGTACTTAATGTAACTGGCAGAATTTCAAATGCCGTGCAGGAGGCTTTATCAGACGAGCTGTTAGCTGAGAATTTGAAGACATTGAATGCACATATGTGCACAAATAAATGGAGGCTAAAAGAAGAAAGATGTCTGTACAAAAGGTTAGGTGCAGTGTGTTTCAGCTGTTTATGCGTGAATACAGCTTGCACTTAGTAAAGATTTCAAGTCGGCACAGCTTTTATTTCTTTCACCATTGTTTTCAATTATCATCAACAACCCCAGTACAGCAATGCAGGAAAGCTTTTTTACATTTATGTTCTGAACTAACTCATGGACACTTACAGCCTGCCCATATGCAGTACCTGTTCTTATATGTAGTATCTGCAGGTGTGTTGGGTGCATTATAACATGAAACACTCTTCCATATTTGACCTGGACAGGCTGGAGAAGTGGACTGATGTGAACCTCATGAGGTTCAACAAGGCCAAGTGCAAGGTCCTGCGCCTGGGTAGGGGCAGTCCTTTTTATGAGTACAGACTGGGGGATAATGTGATAGAGAGCAGTCCTGCAGAAAGGACTTTGGGGTCCTGGTTGGCGAAAAGCAGTGTGTGGGCCAGTAATGTGCGCTTGCAGCCCAGAAGGCCAACCACATCCTGGGCTGCATCACAAAAAGTGTGGCCAGCAGAGCAAGAGAGGTGATTGTGCCCTCTGGTGAGACCCCACCTGGAGCACTGCGTCCAGCTTTGGAGCCCTCAGCACAAGAAGGACATGGAGCTGTTGGAGTGGGTCCAGAGGAGGGCCACAGAAATGATCAGAAGGCTGGAGCACCTCTTTTACGAAGACATGCTGAGGGAGTTGGGCTTGTTCAGCCTGGAGAAGTGAGGGCTCCAGGGAGACCTTATAGCGACCTTCCAAGACCTGAAGGGGGCCTACAAGAAAACTGGGGAGAAACTTTTTACAAAGGTGTGTAGTGATAGGACAAGAGGCAATGGTTTTAAACTAGAGCAGGGTAGATTTGGATTAGACATTAGGAAGACATTCTTTACTTTGAGGGTGATGAAACACTGGCACAGGTTGCCCAATGAGGTGGTGGAGTCCCCATCTCTGGAGATATTCAAGGTCAGGCTTGATGGGGCTCTGAGCAACCTGATCTGGTTAAAGATGTCCCTGCCCATGACAAGGGGGTTGGACTGGATGAGCTTTAAAGGTCCCTTCCAACCTGATGCATTCCTTGTTTCTGTGATGATTCTGTATCGATCAACTCTTGCTTACAGAGCTTCTTCTACCTATGAAGAGAGTAGGCTGAGTGTAGACTACAGGACTGGGGAAAACTTGTGCACATGTTATATGTTTTACCACATAATTAGTGTACTAATCTTTTAAAGTTTTGTAACTTGTTTCTAAATTCTAAATTGGAGGAAATCAGTGGATACTGGGAAATGAGCTTTTATATGACACAAAGAGTCCTGCATTTCAGGGAGCTAATTGTCAGTTTTTCTGTATTTCTTCTAATGGACCTCTAGTCAAAATTTCTTTTTTGGCATCAAAAACTGGTATTCATCTAATACTTCTTTTTAAAATTAGTGCCTGCATATTTTGCTGTGAATAATGGGCTGTAGATTTCAGGCTAAAACATGGTATAAATATCCTTGACTTGAGCAGAGATTATTCTTCCTTGTACCTCAGCCAGTTTCACATTGTTATGACGACATTGAAATCTGGGATTGTTTCAGTACTTGACTTTTAGCTTCTAAGCTCTTAAGAAATACTAAGAGCAGACTCCTGATTCCGTTGTCTTCATTGACTTGATTTGGCGGTGATGGATCAAGCTTTTCATGTACAACATACAAGAGTGAAATAAAGATTTTAAAAATGTTGTTTCTACTCAGTTAATGGGGATCATTCTGAGACCAAATTTTCATGAAGGGAAGCTTGACAAGTGAGAATTTGAAGTCAAATAGGAAGAGCTAACAAAGCTGCTAATGTAGCGGATTTGAATATGTCTGTAATATTCCAATCTGCTATGAAAACATTTTGGAGCCACCTTGCAGGTTATAAGTTACTATGTGAGGTGAAATTAATTTATTTTAAATGGCAATGGGACTGTTGTTAGTCTGTCTTCTCCCAGTGTGATAGCAAATTTTAGAGAGATGTTGGATTCCTAGATTCCAGCCAACTGACACCATCCATGGTCTTCTGCTCTGTGGAAGTCCTGTTGAGAACAGAAGCTGCAGTTGTTGCCATCTAGAGTATTTGGAAATCCGTGTTTCCCATGCATTGGAGAATTCAGTCATACAGAATTGAGTTATTACAAGGGCTGAACATAGAAGGGCTTCTGTACTAGAATAACATGGGTAGTTGTAGGAGGAAAATTTCCGTTAAATGTTTTTCATCCAAAGCTTTTTCACAGGGCTGTTGTTGCTTTCATTTCCAGGGTACTGGAATCTTATTACAGAACAGGGAATCTTAAATGAAATCTTAATTTGAAAACTCTTGGTTTAGCAACCAGTAATAAGTGCAGGTCTTCAGAGTTAAAATTTTAGAGATATTTTTCCCCAAAGTGGAAACTAAAAAATGGTACTACATAAAATTCTTTCATGTTAACTATGCAACAGGAACAGTGTACAGTGCTCATTATGTACGGACAGTAAGGGGTTATAGTAGAAATCTTGCGGTAGTGTCATTCATCAGGCTCCTTGAGCGATCTGTCCTGACTCCCAAAAGCAGGTGTTGACAAAACGGAATAAATAAGTCTAATTAGTCAAGATGTCTAGGTGTTACTCTTCATTTTGATTAACAGTGGTCTTTGGCATAAATACATTTCAATGGTGATTTACTTTGAAATTATATAGTTTCAAACTGCACAAAATCAAAATATCTAAGGTGGGTAAAGTGTAAATGATTATAAATCTTACTGGACTGAACATAAGCAGTTCAGATAAATTTGCCTTGGTGAAGGCTTTCTGCTTCTAAGTGGATGGATCTTACTTTGTGACCTGGACAGGTGAGGTCCTTGCTGCAGAAGAAAGAGAGGGGAGGTTCACCTGCCCTGTGTCTTGCATCTTTCTCCCTTCTGAGAAGTCTGAAAGCTCAGTCTTGTCTTCTTGTAGTGAAGTTCTCCAGGCTGGCAGTTCTGTGGGATTTGATCATTTTCATGAAGGAAAGGTGTTTTGTAGATTTTAAGGCAAATAAATCGATTTAAAATAAAAATTAAAAAATAGATAGTCTCTTAAAACTGGTGGATCTCAAACTGAGCTATTTTCTATAGTTCACGTTCTTTGCATCCCTAATCCTCAAGAGTTTGCAGGATTCGTATCACCCCGTTGTCAGTGCTTGAACATCCTCTCCAACCTCTCACCACTATATTCAGGATGCACTTCAGCTTTTGTATGGCATTAGCAAGCTACCATCACTAAGTGTAATGGGTTCACAAATACTGTCATCAGACATGATGAGAGGCCATTAGAATCCTACAGCTTATACATTCATTGCTCTTAGCAGTTCAACCTTTTGTGTTCTTACCTCTTTCACAGAAGGTCTCTTTTTCAAGCACTGTTTTATATTGATTGTTCTCAGCTTTCTTTCCAGCTGTTGCCAAATCAATTTTCCTGTTTCTTTGTATGTAATAGGTGTTCTTTCTTTTACTTTACCATCTTACCTGTGTTTTGTTTACCTGCCATCTTGATGAATGTATTTGAATTATACTTCTGTATTTCTTAAGAACCGTCAGTGCTGAAGGCAGATGGTACTTAGTGATGCAGAGTTGATTCAGCATAAGACAATGGAGGTTGGGTTTATTTAACTGGTCTATGTAACATTGTGTCTCTGGCATTGACAAGCTACAGAGCACCATGTTATCCCACAGTGGGCAGAAGGGGTTAATTTTTTCATTGCTGCTTTAGTCAACTGAAACTTTATCTGCCTTAGTGTGAATGGGTCTTAGAAACCTGCAAGCCTGCCTTGCCTTTGCAGTCCAGAATGTAAAAACAAAATCTGCCTGATCAGATCACTGTTGAGAAGAGTCATTTATTTGACATAACAGCCTTGACTGTATCCTGTTAATCCAGGGAATGGATTTATTTGTTTTTCCTAGGTTGCAAGAGGTTGTAACTGGCTGTTTGCAGTTTTCTAAACACCTGTGATTTTTATGCATACATTTTATAGTTCATTGAACTAGCCCTACGAGTTCATCATCTTTGGTGCTACTACAATATTCTCTGAATTTTTTTGTATGTGTTAAGCAGCCATTGTTGGCTTTGATGTGAGTTAGAAATCATGTCCCGTAGTAGAGGCAGTGACCTGTTTGGTTGATGTGAAAAGTTCATGTTATTAACAATACATGCATCCACAAATTAATGATAAAGTGACATTAATTTGTAAGGTTCTATTAAAACACACAATACTTTACAAAGTGCCTACTAAGACCCAAGAGTTAACCTTTGGGTTAACACTTTAGAGGCAGTAAGGACACATCATAAAAGAAATTAACTTCTACTACAGAACTAATTATACCTTGGTTATAGGTGTGATTTGGTATGATAAAGCTGTGCACCTTGGGTTTCTTGAATGCAGGTTAGGTTGCACCTGGATGGATTGACTTCCAGCAATACTCAAAGTGAATTAAAGATAAAACTCTGTGTGAATTTTAGTAGTAATTTTGTATGAGTTCTTTTCTCATTACTCTTTGAGCTGTATATACTTAAGCCTGTCTACCTGACTTTTTTTTCAGTGTTTCTATATGTTTATGTATTTTTAATGTCTTCTGGTTTAAATGTTTCAAATGATCCGTTTCATTGTCATCTGTTATGGGAAAAAGAGTATCTACTTGATGGAATTTGAAATAGAGTTCAGCAAAATTTAAATTATTTTAAGAGTCTACAACCTATAACCATCATGTGCAAAGACAGATTTTCTCATTTGTAGGAGAGAGTAACTTTGAAGTTGACATTTCTTTTCTCTAGCGATGATTGCAACTACAGATTCTGCATAAATGGCATGTTACGTAAAGTGAAAGTTTAATTATAAGGGGAGACTTAATTGAATATTTCTGTTTGATTAATAATAAAGAAGCCGGAACATCACGTTTGATTTTAGACAAGCCATGAAAAGGATGTTGAAATATTGCTGTCAGTGAATTAAACACGGAACAATGCCAAGATTTGCTTTCTTTCACTGTTTCTCATGACTGATCATGGGCTGTGACCTTGAAGCTTTAATTTCAGCTCTATGTGGTATTAAGAGTGTAGTCTAAGGCAGACGAGATAGAGGTCATGAGGCTTTTACTCCAAACTCTCTCAGTTGGTAGTCAACATACTATCTTCAGTTTAGTGAATGTAGCACTATCGTATCTACCTTAGGGTTTGGGGCTAGCATCTCACATAGTTACAGAGGTAGATGTGGTATGATGGGATCATATCTTACACCTCTCATAGTCCTATGTGATCTTTTTTGTTGTTTGGATTTGTTTTGTTTCAATTGTTAGGTACAAAAAATTAGTGAGGTCCAATTTCTAACACTAAAAGATATGAGGCACAGAAGAAAATCAGGTTTTATTTTCAGAATATTATTCAGCTTCACAGGTTGGTGCTTCTTAGATGGATACTGATTTTCCTACAAAGCTTAAATATTTCTGGAAATAACCATATTTAGTAGAGCATTAGCACTGCTTGGTATTTTGATAAATGAAACTGCCCTGATGACAATGCTTTTGAATCTGCACCTTAGGAAACTTGTACTTTCTAGCGTATCTGCCCTATATCTAACCCAAGTATCTAACCCGTGACTTTTTGCTGTAAAAATTGAAATAGAAGCCTCATAACTCATCTGAAATGTATGCCAGGACTCCTGGTGCATAAGAATAGCCTGATGGTGCTGCATGAGAAGGAGGAGAAGCTTCTGAACTTTTCAGTAGGGGATTGAATGCATGTTATGGCAAATAGATCATTTTAAATTAGTGTTCTGTACATTTAGGATGGAGTGTATTTTTTACTCACGCATGAATTGCCTCTGAACACAATTCAAAAACCCAATCTTAGGCTTAGCAATGAACATTTCAAAAAAGTAAATTAATATCTTCACGGGGAAGAAATACATTTTATTCTAGAATCACCTGCTATTGCCACTATAATTATGGCTTTGTCAGTATTTCTGTGAAAACTATTTTTTTTTGAGGGGTTTTGGAAAAATCTGTTTCATAAGAAGACGTAGCACAGCCTGCAGCTTGGCAGGCAATGTCCGAGCCTGAGGTCTGTCCTGCGCTCTGTGCTCTGAATGGACGAGTTTGACTTTTTTCCTGTGAAAGGTCACACTCGAGTTGCCGGGAGATTCCCAGAGATGCTGGCTTTTCTTTTTAAGTAGCCTTTTTATTATCTTAAGCAGGGCACCATCGTGCCTCGGATGCCTTTAACAGAGATCTCCTCTTGCTGACAATGTTGGCTGCTGGCAGCTGGGTCATGGCCTTTCCTGCAGGGCTGGTGGTGGCAGAGCAGAAGGAGAACTGGCCTCCCCTCACAGCCTCCAGCCGCTCCGCTGGTGGCTTCGGGGGCCTCTGCAAGTGTCTGGTGTGAGAATGACTCTAAACCAGGGTCTGCTCGCTATAGGGGGTGGCTGCTGCCCCTCAGGCTCTATTGCACATTTCTGTTTCCAGCAAGCACTCAGTATTCTGTTAGGAACGTCTCACGGTTGTGTTTTGCAAGGTAACGACCCCTGTCTTGTACCTCCTTTCCCAGCACCTTCTAACAGAGAGCACCTGATAGCCTACGTTTGCATCCTGTGTGTTTTAGGGCACAATCTCAGATGTTTCTGTGTTGAAAAACCCTAATTTTGAGAGTGGCATTAGCATCTGTTTGGAACAATACAGAAAAAGGGCCCTAGAAAATACTGGCTGTGTACTATAGATAATGAATAAGGGAAAAGTAGAAAGAATTTACCATGGAAAACATTTTTATTGCCTTGCTTTCCTTACAATAAACTAAGGATGGCATGTCTGCCATTAGCTACTTACTGCTGGTTTAGCTTAACAAAAGTGCAAAGTATTACTGTATCCACTGGAACAGCAAAGAAACATAGTTTAGTTTAATTGTATTTTCCTCAACAATTGTGCATATATATTAAAAGGGTGGTAGTCGATACTGTAAATTATGAAAATAAATGTAATTCAGATTTCAGAGTTAGTTATTAGCCCAAAAGACCTATGTAAGTTTGTGGGAAAATTTGAATGTACTGAGTGGATGCTGTTTGACCACACTGACTTTCTGCTTTAAAGTGGTGATTTTAGTTTTCTTCTTCAGTTGAT
This sequence comes from Mesitornis unicolor, assembly GCF_000695765.1. Lineage (NCBI taxonomy): Eukaryota > Metazoa > Chordata > Aves > Mesitornithiformes > Mesitornithidae > Mesitornis > Mesitornis unicolor. Next base: position 11,207 of record NW_010197190.1, on the reverse strand, counting down.
GATCTTGACTTTGTAGGCTGTAACGGCCTTGTGGATCCTAAGAAGCTCTTCAGATACTAATAGAATGAGAGCCACAGGAAAAACGAGGTTAGATAAATGAGATGGGAAGCCAGACCTCCTCAAAGTGAGATTACTGGAAGTACTGACAAACTCTTAGTTAGTGTGAGAGCCCTTATGTGTCCCAATGTTCTTGTAATGGGAGCAAAATTAAAAGCAGGGTAATAATAATTCAAAATTTAAGAAAAAACATTCATCTTCACTTCTTTAATCTGCAAGCAGGCAAGCAAATTTTTGTGAGCCAAGGGTGCTTGTCAGGGTAGAAAAAGGTAGAGTTCAGAAATTTTATTGATTGTAGGACTTGCAAAAAGAGAAAACTAAATCAGGGAATTCTGAATAATCAATTAATCCAGATGTTATTTTGCTTTGTTTTATATTGCTAAACCCACTCCTGTTCCAGGGATTTGGTCTCATTGAAGGACCTCAATTAAATGGAAAAATTGTATAGAGCTATCCTTCATCTTTAATAGAGAGTTTTCATCAGTGTGGTCATATAAGCAGGGAGATTTGTGTCTGTGTCCTGCCAGGAAATCCTATTTGGAGCCTAGGTCTGATACCGAATGGGATTCTTCATCCATGCCCATCCTTGCCTTGCTATATCCTGCAGGTAATTTTCTTACAGTTCCTGCATTGGCCAAAAATTTCCAAGTGTGGGATCATCTTGATGATTAAAGACATCAGGAAATTTCCTTTGTTTTCCTGTGAAATTTGCCCTGGTTACTGGGCAACATATTGCCAACATATGACAACATATTGCCCACAGGCTTCTGTGGAAGGGAGGCTGAGTAAGCTCCAAAATTTGTTGAGACTGGTTTTTTGCTCTCAGCTGGCCTATGTTTCAGTGCAGAAGCAGCCTTCCTTCTCTAGAAACTGCTACAGGAGGAAGAAGGGAAGGAGGGAGGTATAAGAAAGGGAAAAAAGAGAAGGAAAAGTAAAAAAAGGAAAAGGAGCAACAAGAATCATCCTTCTGTGGGCAGTGACTAAGGGAAAAGAGACACAAAACTGAAAGAAAGAAAAGAAAGGAACCTAGACATGAGAAACCAAGGTAAGTATGAAGAATGAACCTATGAATGATAGGGCATAGAAGTAAATGGATATGGTGCAGAAAAATTCCAAGGTATGTCATTTAGTAGAACTTATAATAAGGCAATCAGAATGCAGCACCTTGGAGTTATCATCATGACGTGTTGGAGGAAAAAAATAAAAAGGTTTGGCTAGAATTGGTTTGTTTTCTGTTCTAACCATAATGCTAATGTGAGTGGATAAGGTTGTATGGAAACTGTCTTCGATGTGTCTTCTGATGGTTTCCTGAACACTTTGTAACAGTGATTTGAAGAAAACAGAATGACTGTATCTACATAATTGTTTGATCAATGTAATCCCCCATGATATTGATGCTGTGTGGATGCAGAAGAGCTGTGGGTCCTGTCGAGGAGGCTTCATTTACAAAGCCCATGGCAAAGACGGGCGGCAGGATGCAGAACAGTGACACTGCGGTCTCTGGAGGGGTCTTGCAGGAAAAGAAAGCTTCAATAACAAGATTTTTAAATTAGTATCTTTAATTTAGGGTTTTTTTAGTAGTACAGATGTTCTGATTAAATCCAGGAAGGGTCCGTGTTAGCGTACAGTGAGGTGGCAGGGCGGCAAAGAAAGAGGCAGAGTTGCTTTGAGAGCGAATGTGCTCCATCCTGTCGCAGGGTCAGAGGGTTAGGGCAAGGACGAGCGCCTCTTCTCCTGCTCTTGTGAGATTTGGTTCAGGGAGTGAAGGAAAAGGAGTTAAAGTTCTTCCACCTCTCCATCAGAGATCATTACATGTCAGACATCCCAGTGAAGTGGTTCGTTCTTTCTAGAGAGCTAAATATGAAGTTAAAAAGACATTCACAACTACAGTTTTCCTCCTCAACTGATAATGGCATTTGAGTGTTGCCAAAAAGAGTGTTAATAAGTTATTAAAAATGGGCATAATTTAGTTTTTTAAAAGTCATACTTGCTCTTCACAATTTGCAGTGTGTATTCAGATATTAGTAAAGCTTAATCAGATCAGGAGGAAAGGATTTAACTTGGAGGAAAGGGAATCCCCGGGAGGATTTTTCGGATCAGAGATGTGAACAGATTTGCATTACTTTTGTGATTCCCTAAACAAGACAGGGTTTGTTGATGGTGTAACTCTGGTTGTAGAAGGAAGATGGACTGACTCTAGATTATGACGGTGACTTGATGGTTTCCTTAAAGGGATGTTCAAAATCACAGAGAAGTTATGGGCATGATGTGTCAATTGTGGAGTAATGTCTGCCATTAGCACGATGTTGGCAGGAGCTCAGAATATGTGATTATAATGGTCGCTTTTGGCCTTAAAAACAGAAAAGTATAGTACTGTTCTCTGCATTCGTATCTGGTACAGGAGCTCTAATTTCTGAGTTCTATTTAGTCCTTTAAAATACCACAAACTGGATACCTTTCCTAGTTCTATTTGTTGCCTGTGAGGAAGTGTTTTCCAACCCCTTAGTAGTATATCTTGAGATCTCAAATAATCAGTTTGTACAGCTCATCTTTACTTCTAATCCTTAAATTACACTCACACTCTAAGATCATTGAAAGTGGTGTTCACCAATACAGGAGGGCAAAGCTCTCTAAAATGGCATTGCAAATTGTGAAGGAAGCATTTGGGAGAGAAAATGTGTACTCTAAATGGCCAATGCTGCTTCCCCATTCTTTACATCTTGAGATGTATATTTACTCTCTGGTAATGCCAGCTAAATAAGCAGAATTAGCAGTTAATTAAGATACTATTAAATATGATTAAGGTTGCCATAACCTGAACTTGTAACTGAATAAATGGAAGAAGACAGAAAATGTTGGTTGAAAATGGAACATTCAAACTTCTAGGGCTACTACTTTGCTGTTCAATAGCTTGTGATCTCTTTTGTCATAGATTTAATAAGGACTGATACCAGATCTGAATAGTAACTTTCAATCTTTATTCTATGAGGTAAAGCATTTATAGGAATCCAGCCCTAACTTACAATGTATTCACAATATTTTATGAATGTAGCTTTAATTTCTACATGCTTCAATCGTCTTCAGATTTCTTTTAAAGAACCCCACAACAATGCTTTTAGAAATGTTTTAAGTGCAGGGTTTTTTAATACTAAATGAGTGATTTTAGAATTTGGGGGTATTTTACATGCTCTAGCAGAAAATAAGAATAAACGTGAGTCATCCAGGGCTTCTGTCATGCATGTGAGCACATAAGCTTTGTGGTAGCACTAAAATAAGAAAAAACTACAAGTACTTCAAAGTAACATTTCCAAACATTTTCCTAATTTTCAAAGTATCTTAGATCACTGAAATAATTACCATGAACTTGCTGATATTGGCGGTTATTTATAGACTATTGGTAAATAAAAAAAAAACAGATGATTGGGCAGCTCACAGAAGACCCCAAAAAAACCTTAACCCGGTTTCCACTTCAATCCCAGGTGTGCCATTGAAAAGACTTGTGCAGGGAGTTATGTGCAGTTGTGGGTATATGTAAAGGAGTGTATCTGGTTTGTATTAGAATCAGTCTGTGTATATATGTGTGTGTACATATAAAATTAGGATGTGTCAGGTGTATGCTGCTTTTTTTGCTGCAGGGGAAAGTCAGGCCATACCTGAGCCGAGACTCTTAATAAAATTGTATAATTCTCTCCTTCCAGGAATTCATTATTGCATTTAAGATATTTCAGTTAACAACAAAGGCAAACAGGTTTCTTAGGCATGGTTATCACGGTAATACTTTAAAACACAGAATGACATTTGAAATTTTTTTGCATTTTCCTTTCATCTTCTGCAAAATGGGGTATATCCTATATTACTGTGAGTAACCTGTGGCAATTCCACATCTTTCTCTTTGATTTCCTAAGATCACAGGAATATGCAGAGGCTGTTTTATATAATAGCTGGTTTAATGAGTCTGGTGTCAGCAAAGATGGAGCTTCAACTTCAATTTCTCTGCACCTGGTAATGTTTCACTCTTAGAAGATGAAACATTGAATACATATCTACAGATTCAGTTTTATTTTTTTTCTTTCTTTCTTTTGTATCTGTTTATATAATTATATTGAGATGTGCCCAAAATAAAATGGAAGCTTGTAAAAAGAAATTAAATCTTTTCAGTGAAAGCAGTGTAACCAGTTTCTAGCAGATTGTATCTGGTGAAGGACTGCAGAATATGTGACGATATGAGTGTATATGAGTGCATATACGTGTGTAGAGAGCCCTCCTTTCTCCAGATTGTCCTTTCCTTGAGAAGAGGACTCGTTAATACAGTTTCCTTCTTTCCTCTGTGGGAAAAAGGATGAGTTTCTTACTCCAATCCAGGCAAATCTGGAATCTCACTTTGTTAAGCTCAGAGCCACAGCCGTGTGCAGGATTTAAGATGGATTCAGGTAACCCCTGCTTTGAGAAGTCTTTTGCTGCTGTGTCGCACGCTGGCGGCTGTCCTCCCCCTGTGCTTCACAAAGAGTTTCCTAGATTTGTTCTCAGAAATGGCAGAACTGCTTTTCCTGAGGCCTTCAGTAATAAGAGAAAGCACATCCAGGGCATTTTGGTGGAAGGCCGCTGTACTGAAAAAAAGGTCAATGAAAAGATTGATGTTCAAGGTCTGTCAGTCCTAAACATGTAAAACAATGTTTCAAGAGGTACCAGCAAACTGTAGCTACAAGCAAATATTATATAAAGCAGCTTATACATATTTGTGAAATATTTAAGTATGTTTGAAATGAAGTTGTTCCTCATAATGAAGAAAAAGTAGTCAATATACCTGCTTCATGGTACTTTAAGTTTGAAGTATCTTTTAATTTGAAATCAGATTCAGATTGTTTCTTGTCTCAATGTAAAATGAAAAAATCAAATGGGCAAACAGGCAAACTCATAGACCTTATCCTCTTCTTAGAGTATTTTTTCTGCTTCCCTTTCAGCTTTTTGTACAAAACTTCACACTTTGAGTGAATTTAATTCTGGAAAGTTATCGACTTTGTTGCATAACTGTGGGAGATGTTTCTCTAAATGTCAGGTATTATCAGAGCACAGCACATTTAGAATTACTCAGACTGTATAACCCCAGGGTTATATGTATTTAAATCTGACTTCATTACATTTTATACAAGACAGAATATGTCTCTCTAAAAAGGCCTGTGATTTTTTTCTCTCTCATTAGCTGCCATACTTTAAAATCAGTAGGAAAAAAAACCCCTAAAAGTAGAACCATGAGGGCTGGAGCTGCACAAAGCGTTGACACATTGAGGTTGTAGGTGTTTACTTAACTGTGAGATACAATACTGTGTTATTCAGTATGCCAAAAAATACCTGTTCAAGAACAGACTAATTTCTATTCTACTAAGGACTGACAAAACAAGATTTAGTTATTTATTAATATGAACTCTTCCAATTTAGTATTTTAAGTTGCCTGGCTTCAAAGTAAATTTGCCCAGAAAGACGTCCCTATGAGTCCAGTTTAGAATAACTTGCATCTTTGAAATGTCCCCAAAGTGACTCAGAAAGCTCTCCTGAGGTTGGCTTTGAAGACAGGGAGAGCTGAATTCAAAACAGGCTGGAGGAGGCGTATCTGAATCCCTGGTGCCCAGACTGATCATCGCATGAGCCGCTTCTGCCTGCAGTCTCCAGCCGGCGACCCTGCTGTATGCTTGGTCTCTTGATGCAGCCACTTGTGAAGTGCAGCAGGAGCCCTTGAAGTCCTTGTGCTGCTGGGTGCGGGAGCGGTGGTCTCTGGGGTGGGCAGATCTGTGGTGCACAGCATCTTCAGATCTCAGCGGGCAGGGAGAGCATGTGCTGGAGCCAGGGAGAAAAGCCCCTGTCCGGGACACCCCGGTGCTTGGGGCAGCTGGTGGGTATGGCACCACGATTGCCGCCTTCTCAAGCAGCATTTGAAAGGGGCATGCTGGGGCATGGCCTGTGTCAGTGCAGTGAATCATGGTCTGAGGATGTTCAATAGAGGAGAGCAAAGAGTTCAGCTGTTGGGGATATCAGCTGCATTTTATGTGTGATAGCAGAGCAATTTAGCACCTGTTTCAAAATGCTTTTTTTTTTGTTCTGTGTGAGGAATTTTAATGTAAAAAGGACGCCTCTAGGAGTACTCAATAACTGAGTTTTTTCCAGTGATTCTTTTTCCTCCAGGGTTTCAATATTGGGTTGCAGCCTAAATTTTACCTGTGATCCACTTTACAAAGCTGGGTCTTATTTTACATCTGGCTCCTAAATGGTACTGAAAAAGGCATCCTATATTCACAGAGGATTCCAGCTAAAATTAATAAAAAATTTGACCACATGATGGAGTTAAATATTTAACTTCCATCTGAATCTTGATGCATACATGCTTAGCTGAGCTGCAGCACGTGCAGCACAGTTACCATAAGCTGCCTGACTGCCTATAGAAGTAGAGCAGTTTCTTGTAGAGCAGATTCTTGTTCTCCCCTTGTTCTTTTCTTTGCAGTTTATTGGAGCAGTAGATAGAAATCAGGCTGTTTCCATGTTTCATTTCCTCTGTTGCTCAAAGCCCCGTCCAACCTGGCCTTGAACACTTTGGGAGGGGGCATCCACAGCTTCCCTGGGCAACCTGTGCCAGTGTCTCACCACCCTCACAGTAAAGAATTTCTTCCTGATATCTGGTCTAAATCCACCCTCTTCCAGTCTAAAACCATTCCCCCTCGTTCTATTGCTACATGCCCCTGTAAAAAGACCCTCCCCAGGTTTCTTGTAGGCCCCTGCAGGTACTGGAAGGCTGTAATAAGTTTCCCCCAGAGTCTTCTCCTTCTCCAGGCTGAACAGCCCCAACTCTCTCAGCCGGTCATCATATGGGAGGTGCTCCAGCCCTCAGATCATCTTTGTGGCCCTCCTCTGGACCCATTCTAACACATCCACATCCTTCTTGTGTTGGGAGCACCAGAGCTGGGCGCAGTGCTCCAGGTCAGGTCTGACCAGAGAATCACCTCCTTCAACCTACTGGCCATGGTATGGCCAAAATGTACGACCCACAGAAAGAAACAAATGCTCTATGCTTAGCTTTGTACAGAATTAGAATAATGAGGCAAGTAGAGAAAAACATTCAAATACCATGCCCAGGGATGTGAAAGCTGTGTATGAATTGTACTGCAAGTGGTAGCCCTCTTGGCAGGGTGGAGGATGCTTAGGAGAGCACCCCGCCTCCCCACCTGGCACCATGGCTGGCTCTCCCACAGGGCACGTTGAAAGTACAAGAGAGAAGGAACAAAGAAGTTGTCATTCACTCATGTTTTGTGTCAGTGTGTAGTTACGGCATGGCCAGGGCATACAGGACCTGGCATCTGAGAAGTCCCCCTGGGGTGACTGAGGGAAGCTGAAGAGGCATTAGAAAGTATTTCAGCAATAATGAAAGGAAAAATGAGGAAAAAGTCAATCTGTATCTCAGAGAGCGAAGGAACTGCTAATAACAGTGAAGGCTGAAGTGTTGTCTCTCTTGCTCCACTGTTCAAAAGCGATGGGTAAGAATTTAACCTTTTATTTCACTATCTTAGGCTAGAATTGTTTTCCTGGCCTTGATAAAAATTGCTGTAGGGAAGTAGCTGAGGTAATGTAATTGTGATTATTTGTTCTCTGTGAAGACATATGAAAGATACACAAGATCCATAAAACTGAAAAGAACAAACAGCTGTCTTCCCTCAAGAGACCTACAGGAGGTTCTGGGGGATTTTTGGTGGAGTAACAGGGGAAGATTGATTTTTGTGGAAGAGTTAAACTGCTTGAAAATGCCTAGAAGTTAACAAGGCTGTAGGTGATTGCCAACATCCATCTGTAAAGTTCAGATTGTAACAAATCAGTCTAATTCCTCTCTGTAATTGTACAAAAAGCCTGGTGAGTAGATAAGGAGCAGTCATGGTTCTGCTGGCAGAGAGCCGAGGAGGCATGGTCTAAATGGGACCTCTGTAAGGAAAAGCAGATTGCAGTTCTGTGCTTGGAGTGAATGCTGGCAAATAGATGGTTCACTGTCAAAACAGATGGATTTATGGTTCACAGGACTCTGGCCAGAGACCAGTGATATCCAACATTTTCCTGAATGATTTGAATAACAGAACTGGGAGCAAATTCATTTAGATTCCAGATTGTATCAAACTGGGTTACCAGCAACCTCAGGGACAAGGTTAGAATTGAAAGCTATATGAACAAATTGGAGAAGTGATTTGAATATGGGGGTTATAATTTAATAGCTACAAAGACAAACTCTTACACTTAGTTGGGAATAAATCTAGTAAACCAATACACAGTAGGCAGTGTGTTATAGACAGGAGTATTGTAGAAAAAGATATCGAGATATGGGGTAGGTCACAGGTTGAACACAGAAGAATAATATCCTACTCTTTAGGGGGAAAAAAGGAAGCATCACACTTCGGTGTTTAAGCATGTGTTTTCTGCAGGACATGTGAAGTGTTGAAAACATTATCGAGGTTAAGAAAGAGCTGGCTTTCCTTAGCCTCAACAAGAGAAGGCTGGGGGTGTAAGTCTTCAAGTATGTAAAAGGTTCCTGTGAATAATGAAATGATAAACTTTTTTATATGCTCTTATGGTAGGAGAAGTAATAGATTTAGCTGCTAGCCAAGGAGGTTTAGGTTGGAATGAAGAGAAAGCTTTTGAACTCTGAAGATAGTTAAAAACTGAAATAAATTTCTTATAAAGCTTGTGGTGTTTCCACGCCTGGACACTTTTTTACCCTGGTTAAACCAGTGTCTTCTGAATGCTTTAAGGGCAGCTCATTCTGTCTTCAGTTGAGACTATGGCTGGTTCTCAGTCAGACTTTGCTATCATTTTTGCATTAAGCACTGATATTTTTGATGCTTAATCTAATACTGCTTAGCATTACAGTCCTCTACTCTGTTTCAGTGCAGAGGATAATCTAATAACAGAGAAAGTCTATTTATGCACATCCTTGAGACTTAACAAATTCCCTTTTCCTATTGATTGCAAAACCTGTTTAAGTTGCATTAAGTATGATCAGAATGCTGATCAGCTCTTTGCCATTAGCAGACAAGGTTGTAAGATTCCAGTTTCTTTACTACACGGACCTCTCTTCTTGCAATAGCTTGTTAGAGAAATGCGTATTAAGCCAACTCTGATACAGCACGGAGAAAAATGGCATCGTGTTTGGGAAAATTAGGTAAATAGGAGGAATAAAAAAAATTACCAAAAGAAATAATTCAGAAGATCGTGAGGTAAGCGCTATTTGCCTTCAGGTATAAATGGAAAGCTGAATTTAAAGCTAATGTTCCGTAACAACAGTTCTTAAATTTATTGATGTCTGTCTTACTGAAAAGTAACTGAATTTTCTATATTGATACAATGTTTTTATTTATGAATTATCATAAGTTTGTTTTGGTTGGCTCTTATTTTTTATTAGTAGCAAATATTTAGTTAAAGTAAAATGAAGTTGCATGTGAAAAGTGCACTGAAAAATGTAAAGTTCTGGGCATTTTTTAGAATGTCTCTGTTTTTCAAAAAAGGGTATTTTTGTCAGTTTGCACACAGCAATTTAGTACTCCAAATTAATTGCATGCTGATTTAATTAGACAAGGAATCTTCTGTCAGTGTTAGAAAGTCAGTAACTTGTAACATACTGCTAAAGCGCTGTGGACAGAGCACTCTACACTCAAACCACTTATTTCTTGAAATGTATTTATGGGATATAATGCAACACTTTGCAGCGTGATAAAAATCTTTGAGAAGATATTGAAGAGGTGTGTTATTATTAGCATGGAGTAAATTGGATAGCCTTGCTGGATACCGTCTTGCTGCACAAAGCACTACAATGTGTTTATCTCATCTTGGTATTTCAGAGTTACAATCAGCAGAAGGGTAATTGCTCGAGGAGCGCTGTGGTCAGATTAGCTGCAGTGGCCACGGTGGGAAAACAAGAGAATTTTAGTGTTACATTTTCCAGCTAATGGTGGTCTAATAGAGATTCATTCAGGTAGGAGCTATGCCAGAAACACAAATGGAAATTTAAAAGGATCTGCTTGGGAATACTGGAAAATGCAGGTTCTCCTAGATAAAATAGTAATAGGCTCCTAAGTGTGAGTCCTGTTAGATCAGCTCTAGCAGAATAATACATATGTAAAGAAAGCAGTCTCCCGGAGGAAGCCCCATCAGATAATAACTGGAATGGATGATGAGAGAGTTTAAATTTCTTCTATCAAAGCAGGTCATTAGCTGCCTGACTAACTTTACCTGCTTCCTGAGTACTGATAGAGGAGTGTCTGCTAAAAACTCAGGAAGAGCTCAGTAGCATTTAATTATGTATATCTTAGCTGTCAGGTACCACTGACCTAATTTGAACAAAAAAAAATTGAGAAAAAAGAAGAGATATCTAACAAAGTTTTTAATAGACCCTTATAAATTCGTAACCCACTAAAATGAATATGCAATTAATCACATAGCTTGCACCCATATATAAACCATCAGTAGGCCGTATGTGTCCTGTATTACCTTGGTAGTGCTATGCTTGTAGAGCGCACTGCTCTTACTGATTATCATTCTTAATATTGAAAGAGAGAAGAAGGAATGATCAACTGATTAACAAGTACTAATTCATAGGGTCGTGTTTAATCTCATTCCCAAAGCATTCACGTGTAATCCATCTACGTCTGTGCTCTTTTGATGTTAACTGGAAATGGGATGGTGTGTAGTAAGGTCACTCCACAGACTCTTATGAAACATTTATTTGTTTAAGTGGCACGCTGAGGTCTGCATGTGAAACAGCTGCCTGAAATAGCTCTTTTTGTTCGTGAGGATAGCTGTGCTCCGTACCACTGAGGACCGTGAAATTTTGTTATCGAATTCAATCAGAGAAGATCCAGACTTTGAGCGAGTGCTGAACCAGTTACACCACTCAGTCTCGGGCTGCAGAACCAGATGGAGAATAAATCTGCACCCTGCGAGAGGGTGGATTTTACTATGAATCCTGTCCCTCCTCCTCACCATGTACGAAGCTTTGCAGCTCATGTTAATCTGATGCATGGTTCTTATATTTGAAAGACGCCTGAATCATCTCATATATATCTGTGTAATATCTTAAATCTCAGCTTCCATATCGAATGTATCACAGAATCACAGAACGTTAGGGA
>NW_010197189.1:0-27711 GCF_000695765.1 Mesitornis unicolor | reverse complement strand
CCAGCTTGGTGTCATCAGCAAACTTGCTGTTTTCATATTGCTCATGATCAGGGTTTACACTGCTGTCATTCCTCTGTGTTGGTTGTATACCTCAGTACTGCTCTGCTGATAAGCGTAACCTCTGCTGACAAACCATGCCTTTCCTGGTGTATTTCTCATATTTACCTGTCCTGTAGTTCTGCAGAAATAGTAAGCATATGAATTTAGAAGCCTTGCTGTAATTTGTTTTTCTGTTACTGCAACAGAAGGTCAAAAGCCTTGCTGAGTGGCACTGCCAGTACAGCCAAACCATGAAAATTCACGTTTACGGCTGCGAAGCACCTTGAGGAAAATGGTCATTCAAATCCTACCCTGCAATGCCTACCCTGTAGGTATTGCAGAAGGCACCCTTCATGTTCATTAAATACGAAAATCTACTTGGTAGCACTTTCTTTCAACTCATCTGTAGTTTTGCCTCATTAAAGACTAAATGCAGACATAGTATTTGGTGCTTGGACAATACTGATTGCTGAATATACTTCAGCAATCTTATAGCCTTCATTTGACTGCAAATATACTTATCTATATAAATTTACCACTCAGTGCTAGGTTTCCCTTCTTTTGAGAGAAGCAGAATGTGAATGATGTCAAGTCAAATACCTGAGTTTAGCAGTAAATCTAGAAAAAGTATCATTTACAAAGTAACCACTAGATCTTTAAAATCTCATCAGTGAAAGGGAAAGCCTGTCTTTGTACCCTACATTGAACAATAGTAATTATACATTGAATCAAAGATTTTAGAATTCTTTAGGTTCGCTTAAACTAAATTAATTGATTTTTAAAATTTAATAGCTTTTAGCCATCAGGAAAGTGTGTTTCCAATTGAGTAAAATGTTGAGCAAGCCCGTGATTGAATGATGATCGAGTTTATTCTTTTTCCTTTATCTCCATTCTTCTGCTCCTTGAGGTATGAAAAGTTAAAAGAATTTGAGAGCCTTTTAGATATCAGTGTTGGAGGGAATTTAGAGCTCTTTTATCCAGATGGCCATCTTGATATGGCTACAGAAATACGCAGTTCTCTTTTAATACGTATTTATCTTGATAGACTTGCGAAAGAGATAGACAGACAGATTTGCTAAAATGCATGAGGAAAAATAAACAAGTCAGCACAGATAAACAATTCAGCATTTAATATACAATTCAGCACAGCTATTTGTTGTTTTAGAATATATTTGTTGTAAGAGTCTATCAAACTTGGGATATTTAGTAAGGATTCAGGACTCTTTTAAGTCACCTTTTTGTTTACTCCTGGAACACTGTATGAAAGCTTGGAAGTACTACTTTTGGACTACAGCGCTCTGGAATGTTCACTTGTCCTCAGATCCTGCTACAGAACCTCCCAGATCCCAACTCTGCACCAAGATAAACTGGGATGTGTATTCTTAATGTCCTTCCTGTTTTGTATCAAAGAAGACAGAAAAAAGCTTTCCATTTTTGTGAATTGACTAAAGCTTTCTGTCATAACCAATGGGTCCAAAACATCTACTTCAAGGGACAAGAAAGGGTATTTCTAGATGCAAACAGAAGAAATCCCTCTTCTGCTCTGAGCATCAGAGTAGACACTTTTAGAAACTTTTACATTGGCTTCAGTTTCTTTGGTGCTCGCACCCATTTTGCATGGTTACAAACATCTCAGTCTAGGAAATAGGCATTTATTTCCTGCCTCAACTCTGCTAAAATGCAAACATCACTGTAGTTTCCAGAAGGATCTGGAAATAGCAGATGCACTCAGAAAGACAGCTAATTACATCAAATGCCATTACCTTCGTTCATAAATATGGGCAGCAGCAATTAATGTGCATTTGCACATTGGGGATACAATGTACATGGACCATTCTAAAAGAAGATCCTAAGAAGCAGGCTATTCCAGAGTTGCAAGATTGGAGTGGAGAGGAACATCAAGAAAACAAACAAGAATAGTTTCTACTCTTCAGCTATTTCCTGGGTAGCTGTTCATAACTGGAGTGTTATGAAAAGCATGCACAGCATCCTCAGCAGCAGTCCTTTTAAAAATATTAGGCTCTGTAAAGTAAGCTCAGCTTCATTATCAATACCCTAGGTCCAAAGTGAACATCTATATAGATACTCTTTCCAACTGGTTGTCTCCAGATATCGCCTTGTTCAGCATCTGGATAGACTGAATTGCATTGAGTGAATGGAATGAAGTGAACAACTCAAGAGATCTGAAGATATTGATGGACAAAGGGGCCCGTCTCTTTCCAAAGACTCTGCCACAGTCAGGCCTCCAATTTTTAGGCACTGTGATTATGATTTTTGTGTAGAGATCTTTCCTGTAAGGGTAGGTATTGGAAATGAAATTCTGCTCCAGAGAAGGTAGGTAGCTATTGACAGGTATCCACAGTGCTGGGTGTCCAGTTCACTTAGGATACAGTTGCTTCAACAGAAATGTGTAGTGCCATTTTTTATACAGCCCATGACATCTTGCCTGGTAGACATCTGCTTCTCCTACAGAATGTGTGTCTTCTTTGGGATTAGGTTATAACTTTCATTTACGCACAGAAACTCTATAGAACTCTTTCAAATAGCAGTAGACAGCTGATCTGTGTTTGCTTTAGGTGAGTAGCATCACTCAGCAAGCATTGCTGGCCTCATTAATTGACTACAGTGGGAATTTAACACTAATTCACAAGTGTGTATACATATGAAGTTAGATATTAATTTTAAGCCAGATTCAAAATGACTGGATTACAGCACTCCAAAGACAGCTCAAGGCATGACATGAGAGAGGACAGAGAGAGCTCATTTCAGTTTTCTGAAGGCAGGTGTGTACTGACAGCCATGTGGAGCACCCTAAGGTTTTCAAGACTTCCATACAGGGCAAGCAGACAGACATCTATGGCCTGAAGGAAGCGCATTCCATTTTTTGGAAGAGCAGATGGTGAGGTCAGATGCCTTAGGCCATCATACAGAGGACTACATGCCTAGGTTTAGACAACTGAATCACATTCAAAGAGTCTGTAAAGAAAACTACAGAGCGAGCTGAACTTGGAAATAACCAGAGCAGAAAATACAGAATGGGTGAAGTCTTCAGTAAGGCTAATGGTGGAAAAAGTGCATTAAGTCTGTATTGAAAATGTGGGGAATCAGACTAGAAATGCAATTCCATATAAACTATTTTTTTAACTTATCATGCTGTTTGCACTTATTTCTAAGTCTTATGTTTCAGAGTAAAATTTGAGTGCACTGGCGTGTTCCACAATATATAGGATAATGAACTTACTACCTAGTTAGTTAATAGTTAAGTTTAATTTAAACTACCTAGTTAGTTAATAGTTAAGTTTAATTTAAACTGCTTTCTGTTAAGCCCTCATATCTGTATATAGGTATCTTCCTTTAGAAATGAAAACTTAATTCAGAGCATAATCAACAGAGTCATTGTTTCTCAAAAATAGAAATGACTTTTATTAGACTTTGTCCTTAATAGTTTTGTCTGTTAGGTTATAACTCAGAAGAACCTTAGTTTTACCGTTTCAAACTTCTTAGGTAGTTAGTCCTTCCTAGAAACGAAACATATATATTTATGAAAAATTCAGTATTCAAATGTGACCAAGTATATTTCCAACATATTAGATATATTCAAAAATATATGAACCAGGAATGAAACAGTGATCATATAAAAAGGTGTAGCTAAGAATAAATATTTTGTCAATAACAATGGCAAGAAAACTATTTACATCAATAGATGTCCTGGGAAAAATTAAATGAGTCCTCACAATTTATTACAAAATGAAAGAATAGGAAATTCACGATTTGAAGCCAAAATAGGAAGCAAAACACGTGAAAACAAAATAATGTGGCTGCTGTAATAAAGCCTTTTAAAACATTAAATTCCTATTAATACTATTAGTGGTTAACAATGGCTGAAAATGTGTACAAGCTATTTGAATGTAGCTCGTTAGTATAATTCTCTTAGTAACATTAAATTTCCCTTCTTTAGGAAGACATTCTATATTGTAGAATCATTTTTTGTTTTGCAATTCTTAAAAGATAGATGGTATCTCTCTGCAGAAAATCTTTATTTTCTTTTCTTAGAAAAGCTTTTCTTGATAAAAGAATCTTGCCACATGCTGAACTCGCTAAATTTATCTAGCTGTCACCATGACTTCCTATAAGTCTACCTGTTCTGAAGTTTCCCTGCAGTGTACAGCAGTGTAAGTATTATGTTTGGGACTTCCTAAATGAAAACTCTGACAGGGTACAGTGCCATCTGCAATGCCCTGTAAGGGTCTAATCTGCAACACACCAGACATATTCCCACTAACATGGCCAGGCATTGTTTTGGGCCTCAAAAGAACACCACTAGCAGTACCCTTGGTACCAACAGACAAAGAAGTAAACGCAAAAAAGTCTGATTTTCCAAAATAGGCTTGTATATTTTTAGAATACAAGTAAAGTCTTTGTTAGGTTTTACTTCAGATGAATAAGTTTGCCAAACTTCAGAAGAAATAGTACAATGACTCTAGCATCAGGAGAACTGACATGAACTTGATAATTATCAGTGAGAATATGACTGTATTTGGTTTTAAATTTTCAGTCTTTAAAATTCTTAAATCCTTCAATCCTTAGACATCAGTTCACATATTCAGTATCTTTTGTTGAAAGGATGATTTATTTGAATTTGCTATCTTAAGGTATACTCACTCTGTCTCCTGTGACATACACTTCTAAATTGGCTTGATTTCTACTATCAAAGTTCAAAATTAGCAGCAATACCACTTGTATTTCAGCACTTCATAAGCTTATTTTCCATGGTGACATCCCCTCTGAAACTGACATTTTCTGACATTATTTTTTGCTTGTTTGTACTGGGATTTCTGTACTGACAGTAATGATAGCACATTTCTTTCCTTTGGCTAACAAGAAATTTGCATTTTGTTCTAGTTGATCAGCCTTGGAAAATAAGTACATACTCACGCTACATTTTTGTTGTATGGAGAGCGGTATGAATCAATTTCTATGCAGATGTTAATTCTTGCATATATAGGTATTTGCATTTATTTTTCAAAGCTATTTTGGAAGCTTAAATCAAAATAGAAAGATTCAGAGAAGAAATTTTCACACTGGGTAAACTCTTAGCAGCATGGAAGTCAGTGGGAGTTCTGTTTCAGTGGGGCTAAGATTAAATGCTATTAGCATATAATATAATAATATATTCCTCCCATCCTTTTCCATAAAGCTGACTAAAAAGGAAGGAACATCACCCTGGCCTTAGCCTGCAAACCAACAGTACATTTATAATCTATAATTGATGTGTATAGTAAATTAGCAATGTTAATTTAGTAAAAGCATAGTTCATCTATTTTTTTTTTTTTCCTATCCTGGCCGAACTTTTCCTATTACATACTGCACTAATCATTTGGTTAAGAACCACACAATTTCACAGCCGATTCTTTGAAAAGCTTGGGACCACACAAAGCAAGAGAGGTAGACAGCAGGGAGAAAGATACAATATCTCTATTTTATGGAGCAATATCTGGGCCCTAGAGAGTAGGTTGCTTGCAGGTGTTTGCAGATTTTTTTGCAGGACTGGGAACTGAATACAGAGCTCCATTGATGATGCTTGGAGGTTAGTGTCTTCTTATCTTCCTGCACACAGGTGCAACTCTTGGTTCCACTTATCCAGTCTTCAGAATTGACACTGACTTCTTAAAAATGAGAAAATAATCCAAAGATACCTTATCTTCAGAAAAACCTGTTCAATCTGTAGTAATGCTCAACAGGAAAATAAGAATGTAAGCTTAATATTGTTTTATATTCTTACATCAGACTAAAACATTCCTCCGTTAATTAGAAAAAACAGAACTTGAGAAACCTAGAAAATTATAAATATTTCTGTGAGTGAGAAAAGAGACTACCAGCATTTTTGTCAAGATTTTGCTTCAGCTGCAGAAAACAGACCCTGTCACCAGAACCCTTCCCTACAGGACACTGTTTGATCTTTTATACTCATTGCTTATAAATGGAGTCTAAAGATATTTCTCCCTTGACCCCATATTCCCTGAGATGTAGAAAAGTGGGGTTTAGTTGTTGGAAAAAAATGATATAAAAAGGCCAAATTCTGTATTACATTTACAGTTCATTTTCAAGTCTTAACATTTTTCGACTCCGGTAAACATCAGGGGTACTCAGCAGTTTGTATTACTGACTCCACTGATATCACTTTACATGAGTACTTTGTGTAATATACATCATCTCAGTGGACCCATTTCAGCCAAAAGAAATGAAGGAAAATGTTCCTGAGAAAACAAGTTTTGACAACAGTGATTTTTTGTGTGTGTGTTTAAATTTTAATGAAATAGAAGATGGAAGTGGAATTTTTCTTCCGTTTTATTTATGAAATAGGCTCAGCTACTCCTTTTCTCCAGCTCAGAAGCACAACTCTTTTCCATATAGCTGTATGAGCAACATCAGTGCTTCTGGAGCGAGTCACTTAAGTGCTACTTCACATGATCAAGTATTGCATATTTTTATGAAGGCTATTGCTTTAACTGCTATTTAATACACTATTTTTACACAAGTGGATAAAGAAATCATTCGCTTTTTTGTATGCGCAAATGAGGGGTTTTTTTAAGTGTGGATTTCTGAAGATACCAAAGTTTGAGCACTCACAGGACTGATGGATACTAAGAAAAATATGTAAGATTTGGGAGAAATGTCATTCTATAAGGCTATTCATAAATAACAGATAAATGAGTGATTGTGACTAAACATTTTAGTATCTTATAAACTAAAGCACTTAATATGTCCAAACTTCTCTAAAAATATTTCTAAACAATAATGCCCAACATGGCTTCACTGAAGGCAAATTGCGTGTGACAAATTTGGTGGCCTTCTACAACAGGGTTACAGTGTTGCTGAATAAGAGAAAAGGAACTGATGTAATCTACTTCAATGTCCAAGTGGAGACCAGTGATGAGTGCCGTTCCTCAGGGGTCAGCATTGGGACAAGTGCTGTTTAATATCTCTGTTAGTGAAACGTACAGTGGGATCGAGTGCACCCTCAGCAATTTTGTCAACAACACCAAGCTGTGTGGTGCAGTTGACATGCTGAAGGGAAGGGATGCCATCCAGAGGGACCTGGACAGGCTTAAGAGGTGGACCCGTGCAAACCTCATGAAGTTCAACAAGACCAAGTGCAAGATCCTGCACCTAGGTTGGCGCAATCTCAAACACAAATCCAGGCTGGGCAGAGAATGGATTGAGAGCAGATCTGAGGAGAAGGACTTGGGGTTGTTGGTTGATGAAAAGATGAACATGGGCAGTAATGTGCTCTCACAGCCCAGAAAACCACCTGTATCCTGGGCTGCATCAACAGAAACATGACCAGCAGTTCAAAGGAAGTGATTCTGCCCTTCTACTCTGCTCTGGTGAGACCCTACCTGGAGTACTGCATCCAGGTCTGGGGCCCCCAACATAAGAAGGACATTGAACTGTTGGAGCCAATCCAGGGGAAGGTCACAAAGATGATCAGAGAGCTGGAGCCCTTCTCCTACAAAGACAGGCTGAGAGAGTTGGGGCTGTTCAGCCTGGAGAAGAGACCTTATTGCAGTGTTCCAGTGCTTGAAGGAGTCCTACAGGAAAGCTGGAAAGGGACTCTATGTTTAGAGAGTGTAGTGATAGGACGAGGGGTAACAGTTTTAAACTGAAAAATTATAGGTTTAGATTAGATTAAGGAAGAAATTCTTTACTGTAAGAGTGATGAGCTTCTGGAACAGGTTGCCCAAAGAAGCTGTGGGTGTTTCTTTTCTGGAAGTGCTTAAGGTCAGGTTGGACGGGGCTTTGAGCAACCTGGTCTAGTGGAATGTGTCCCTGTCCATGGCAGCAGGGTTAGATGATCTTTAAGATCCCTTCCAACCCAAACCATTTAATTATTCCATGATTTCATGATCTCTCAGTGGAAGTATTATGTATATTTTCATTTGTATGTTGTTTGTAGATTAGCTTCAATGAGTGTCTGTTCTCTTTTCTGAGCCTTGAACATCTGTGTTCTCTGTGCAAGAATATCTGTTTTTACCCTTTTTATCATGTCTGTTGCAGCTTTGAGTAGGAGGTATAGCCTATTCTTCATGGTTTGTTTTGAAATGCACATCTTGTTTTTGTGTCATCTTTGAAATTCCCATGCCTACTTATCTTTAGATGAAAGAAAGCTGTTCATTTATGCAATAATATATAATATAGAATGTATTTGGGGATGATAATTGCACATTTTGTAAAGTCTTCAAAGAGAGAAGACTGAGGATCAACAAACTAATATTTCAATAAAGAGTGGTGGATATTCTGGCCACTCTGAAGTGATTAAAACAATTATCTCAAATCTTGCATAGATGTTTTCTTTCATTCATAAACTGAACTGATACAGGAAAAGTAATATCCAATTTGTCTGATGAGTTTCCAGTTTTGTGACTTTCTTCATATCCAAAGTGAATCAAGCTTTTTTTGTTTTTCAAAACAACACCATTTTCCTTTTTCTGGCTTATTTTTCCAAGTGCCATAGTCCAGATCTAATAATCACCCCGTCATGATACTTTTTATTTTGTGATCTTCTTTGTCCAGGAGACTGGAGCTGCTGACTCTACCTGTGCTAGTGCAAATCAGCAGTGCAGCTGGAGAAACCTTTAGAAGATGTGATTTACTCTGTTTCATTTTACCCTTTTTAAAAAAATGATTGAAGTACACTAACACCAATTTTAGAGTACACTCTACCTACCTAATCCATGTGTTCTATAAAACAACACAGTTATGTGGGTAGTGGGAAACCAATACTGAAATCCATGACAAAAATCCTAACCCTAAATCAAGGCACTGGAAAGCCAGGCTGATTAAAGTTGCAAAGGTGTACAGCTAAACCAAGTGCTGAAAGCTAAGTCTGAGCAAATTCTGAATGCAGAAAAACACTGATGTCTGAGTTGGCAAGGTATAATAAATTGAACACAAAATCTTTATAATCACAAATGCCAGGGTAATTTTATGTCACCTAGTGCTGTTAGCCTTGCCTAAACTGCCCAAATCAGTCCAGATGTAAACTACTGCACCTGCCACTGAAGTAAACAGGAGTTGCATCCACTTACAGGAGTGGACTAGGTTCCCAAAGATAAAGCAATATTACTCCTCCCTGTACCCCATTTGTGTTTTGTTTTGTTTTTTCTTTTCTCCTAGATGAAAGAGCAATAAAATTGCCTTCTAAAATAATGGTAAAGATAAAAGCAATGATATTCAGAGGTAAATATGATGAAAGATGAAAATGTTTTATGATATGAAAAGACTAGCTGAGTCACACTAATCCTTGGAATTCGTATCACAGTACAGTCACTGGTTCTATAAATTCATGAATAATTCAACAAAGAAAAATCTACAAACTTTAGAAGAACTACACTATGAGAAATGCAGCGTTTTAGTTGACCACTGGCTCTTTGGTTTCTAAGCACTACTAAATGCATCAAAGGAGCTGTTTAGATTGTATCTCTATTTACCTCAGTGACATTATTTGATGATTCACTTCTGATGCAGATGAGTCTTTTTTTCACAGTAAGCCAAAAAGTCATAAATATACACTGAAGGCAGAAAGAGTATCTAACTTTAAAGAGAGTATTAACTTTCAATTTGTATTTCTAAATCAAGTGGTTAGATATGTCAGTGCTTCAATGCTACCTTCAGCTGAGGGACACATGAGAAATGGCATTTACTACTAGTGCACTAAAGATTTCCACTCTATCTGCAGACAGAACAAATGGTATGAACATATCCCTGTTTCATTACTATTAAGAGTACTAAGAGGGGGTTTTGCTTGTTTGTTTGTTTAATGCCAAATATCCCTCTCAGACAGCAGAAATGTGTTTACCTAAACTCTCTTTTCGTGGTACTGATCATGGCAGGGACAAACGCCACACTTTGCTAAACTAAATGAGTGAGGCTCAAATTCATCCCACCGAACACTGGGATTATATTATATTAGGTTTTACTGATGTGTCCAACATAAGAGAGTAGTTGCCTTACACTTCTTCCATAGTCAGTAGAGAGGAACAGAAAAGGATGGATAGTACTCTTTCTTTTGAATAAAGTGAGGTGGGAAAATAGCTAGGCTCCTAACTTACTTATGCCTAGAATAAACAATGAATGCTAAGGATTCAGTGATTAATGGAGAGATTAATGGTGGACAAAGAACCCAGCTTCCAAATTAAAATGGAATTAGGATTACATCATAAACAATTTTTGCTTGGTTTAGGGAAAAGAAAGGGTGTGAGGAATTGTATTCCCTTCTCAAGATACCATTCATTTGGAGTTCTGTAGTTAATACATTATCTGCAAACAACATGCCGCACCTTTTACTAAGACGACATTAACATTTACAAGGCAACACTTTTTAAAAAACTTGACTGTCCATCATTTGGTCCACTTCTGGTTTAGTATATTTGCTTTCTGAACCAATACTTGCTAGTTTTTAACTGTCATAAATGGCTTTCAGGTTATATACTGGATTCCTCCCTCCCTTTTAAAATGTCTACCTATAGCTTCACTGGCACAAGTAATCCTTTTAAAGCTGAGTTAATTAATCCTTTGATTTTTTTTTCCCAGTACAAGAGCCAACTTACTGCAGGTAATTTGACATCCATAAACACATTTAATTAACATGATTTTAAAGTTTGGTGTCTTAGAAAGTGAAGTTTTTTGGAAACACAGAGTATGAATTTAGAACAATCAAGAGCTACTATGCCATTGCGTTCAGAGAGCTTGTGGTAGCATACAAGATTCAATGCATTAGCAGACAAAAACAAATTGGAATACATTACAGCATGTTTATACGCATCTAATATAAACACAAAGTATAATCTAGATTTGAATATTTATAATTTAAAATATTTTACTGACTTTGCTATTGGAGTTCCTAAACTGTTATTTTATTATTATAATTCTTAAACTATTCTTTCATACTGTAAAAATTAAATATATTACATTTTCATATTTGATGCTGAGACTCTGCTAGTGGTTTGCATTCAATCTTCTTTTTTCAAGAAAACAGAATAGATAAAAGTAAAATGTAATTATTTTTAGAAGCAGTTGAGCAGTCATTCTTCTTTGCCTAATCTACAAGAGTGAAGCGATTTGATTTTAAGAGGTTGCACATCCACATATCTATTCCCTCTTTGCTTGTGTGTGTGTGTATATATACACATAAATATATAAATGTATGTAAGCTTACATTTATATCTGAAATAAATATTCATTAGTTAATGTAATTTGCACTTTGACCCTAACATACTCATCAAGGTGATGAATCTTTTCATTGCAGATTCCATTGAACTTATATGGTAAGAGGAAGATTGCAAGATTAGAAACATAAGATACAAATGTCTTAGTTCAGAAAATGCATGTTCAATGCATGAGTTAATGTCTTTAAAACAGAATTCTAATACTGATTTAACAATAAGAACATATCTTCGTGTTCTGTTTTTAAATCTCTGAATACATCTACCATTTCTGACTGTTATTTATTCTTCTGGTATATCTCAATTGTTACCAAGTGTAAAAATGTCTTCCTTCTTCTTACTACTTTTCCCAAATCTGATGGGAAATCTTTTCGATCTCCATAAATCAAAGTCCTTGTTGAGAATTAGAATACTCTCCTAGTCAAGGGAAATGGGGATTTAGTGCTCTTGTTTTATTTATCACTTGGAGGCTTAAATGCCTGTCCTAGCAGCTCAGATGTTAAAACAGATTCAATAAAGTGACAAAAGTTGTAAGGCACATTATTAAAGCAGCTGTATTATTTTATAGTCATAGACTTCAGAGAAGCTTTACATTCATCGTGTAGACCAGAAGAGACTAAAATTTTGACTATATTCCTACAGAGGTTATGGAGTTCTCAGTCGAAACCACAGAAGAAACCTTTCACTGCAATTTTTACTAATTACTTGGCATTAAAAAGCACATGCTTTCATGACAATAATGATGAGTAAAGAGCAATAACCCTCAAGAGAGAAGGTTCTGATTAAGAAATAAAATGATAAACTGTGCAGCAGTTCTGATTAAAATATATCTTGGATGCATGCACAAGGTGTTGTCGATGCAGAGAGCCTCTAATGTACTTAAGGTGTGCATTAATCAGCCCCTTCACACATTTGATTTAGATTACTACTTTGCATTTCTAAATCAAGATTTTTACACTTAAATAAGAATCTCCCTCTTAAGTTATAAGCAGACCCAAGAGACCCTTTGTAAACGTGTAACATTTTGAAAGAATTGTTTGTTTAAATACCTTATGTAATAAACACTATTTGCAAGGACTTTTTTTCCTCCTTTACCTCTTGTTATATGGTTTGATCTCTTATTTTGTTTTGTTGCCAGAACATGTTATGTTGTCAAGTCAGCATTTATTTGCACTATCAATAGCATGTCAAACCAACTTTATACTAGCAAAATTTAGCCAGGCCCTGCTTATTTTGTGAAGAGTATAGGGACACTGCCTGGTTGTGTAGGGATGGGGTCAGGGAGGCCAAGGCATAGCTGGAGCTGAACAAACTCAAGAAGTGGGCCCATGTGAACTTCATGAAGTTCAACAAGGCCAAGTACAAGGTCCTGCACCTTGATCAGGGCAATCCGTGGTATCAGTACAGACTGGGAGATGAAGGGATTGAGAGCAGCACTGCAGGGGACTTGGAGGTACTGGTGGATATAAAGCTGGACATGAGTCAACAATGTGCGCTCACAGCCCAGAAAGCCAACTGTATCCTGGTCCTCTATGCTGCTCTGGTGAGACCTCACTTGGAGTGCTGTGTGCAGCTCTGGAGCCCTCAACACAAGAAGGACATGGACCTATTGGAGTGGGTCCAGAGGATGGCCACAAAAATGATCAGTGGAATGGAGCCCCTCTCCTCTGAAGACAAGCTGAGAGAGTTGGGCTTGTTCGGCCTGGAGAAGAAAAGGTTCCAGGGAAACCTTATTGAGGCCTTTCAATACTTAAAGGGGGCCTATAAGAAATATGAGGACATCTTTTTAGCAGGGCATGCTGCAATAGGAGAAGCAGTAATGGATTTAAACTAAAAGAGGGTAGATTTAAACTATATATAAGGAAGAAATGTTAACAATGAGGGTGGTTAAACACTGCATCAGGCTGCCCAGAGAGGTTATAGAAGCCCCATCCCTGGAAATATTCAAGGTCAGGTTGGATGGGGCTCTCAGCAACCAGATCTAGCTAAAGTTGTCCCTGCTCACTGCAGGGGTGTTAGACTAGATGATCTTTAAAGGTTCCTTTCAAGTCAAAACATTTTATGGTTCTATGATTTTACTCACTGCAGGAAGGTATTAATCAGCCTGGGGGAGTGTAACTGGCCATGTACTGTGACTTTCTGGAATCATACGAAAAAGGAAAATCTGTTCATTACCCATCTCACTCAGACTACAACAATGCTCAGTTAATGAATTTAAAGTATACTGACACACCTTACTGACTTATACTTTTTAAAAATGTCATATTTTTAGGACTGCATTTTTAAGTATAATAACTATTTGTTGCCATTCCTTAAACCTGGCAGAGGTTTTTGACGTATTTTGTCAAAATGTGCTTTTCACAGAATATATATTTTCCATGGGAAATATACCTTCCGGATTGCAAAGATATTGTTTTATAATAATTTAGATGTGTGGAGAGGCACAGTCCCAACTTTCTTGAGATATTGCTCATTTGCTTTGATCATTTGCCTTTGATCATTTGCAAATTTAGGCCATTACTGCTAACACTCCTGGGTTTAATTCTCCTTTAGAGAAAGGTTTGTAGCAGTAAGGTCTGAAAGTTTTTTTCTTTTTCCATCAAAGACTGAAGACTCTGATGTTCTTGGATGAGAAGTGCTAGATAAATACAAAGAACAGAGGCTTTCTTCCTTATGAATTCCATCAGAAAATTCCTTTTTCCACTTTTCCTCTTTCTTCCTTTCAACGCTGTTAGACAGTCCAAGTATATACCTCTCTTTCAATCTGATGTGACTATGTCCATTCACATAATCCAAATTGAAAGTCTCACAAGTCTGAAATTAGGAAAGACACATAGAAGGAAGTTTCTGAGTGTCAGTTGGACACTTTCCATAAATTAGGACCCAGAAAGGCACTTTCATTGTGCTGAAGCTCTGAGCAAAACCATAGATTGTTGTCTAATAGAAATAAGCAAGAGATTATAATCCCCTAGAAAAAGCTATGACTGTCACATATCATCCCAAATTCTCAATAGATTGTACCTTCCCAGTAGAGTTATGCATTACTGAGGCTTTACTGGCTGAAGAATTTGCAGATAGAGGATAAAAATTACTGTCTCTCTGTAAAAAAAAAGAAAAGAAAAGAAAAAGAAAACATAAAACTTTATGACTAGTATGTTCTTTTTTCAAGGTGATGAGGTGCACATAGTGAAAGAGAATGTTCCTTATTTTACAGGAATTAGCCCAGGGAGAATTTGAGACATCCTGATCTGATATTCTGTCCTAGTTTCATAAAAGAACACTAAGAGCAAGTGTGCTAACACAAATCCTGTGCAGAACGAGGGCATAGGGATCCTTTCAGGATCATGAGTGATCTTGCTGAGGCTTTAAGTCAATTCAGTGAGATTATTTTTGGCTGATTCAGAGGGATACATGCTTGCAAACTTGAGAAAACTACATGAAAAATATAACTTCTATTCCTACTGTACAAGCTGAACAAACACTAGAGTAAGAAACCAATTCATACTTCCTTGCCCTGCTAAGGAGAAGCAAACTAAAACCAGCTTCAGAACCTGCATGTGCTTCTAATGCTTCTAATGCAATTTTTTGAGCTTTACAGTTAGAAGTTTAAATATACGTTTTCTGCTGTCTTGCTCTTTGAAAGACACCCACCACAAGAGAAGCCTAACTGGAAAGCGTGTAGTTGCTTCTCTTGTTCAAAGTGATCTCTGCAGACCTGTGCCTGGAGAGTCCTGTTGCAGGTAGGAAGGTTGTCTGCTGGGATAACCTTTGCTACTAGAAACTAAAATGCCTGTATTCTTTCTTCTTCTACCTTGCATTGCTTTTTCATTATGGGGAAAAAAAAAAGTTGGATACAAGAGAGCCATCACAAGCTTCATTCACAGCCCAGTAGAAGGTCTAGTTATGAATGTTAGAGCTCTTCTAAAGATAACCAGTAGGTAAGTAAATACAGTGGATGTACCTCTGACATACTGTGAGGAAGAGAATGCACATCTGGACCACTCCATTTAGATCACAGTGGAACAGAACAGAGGAAGGAGGCCTTCTGCTCCTTCTGCTTCTTCTACATTGAGTATCATGCCAGGGCATTTGAGCACAGGTTTGTATGTAGGGATCTCCATACAGAAAGTGAGAGGAGAGAGAGATCCCTTGGGATTTGTACAAGTCCTCAACCCTATCTTCAGGCAGTGGAAGAATGGCTAAAGGCAAGCAAAGGGCTTTTTTCCTTAAACGTATCAGAAAATACAATCTGATATCTCAAGCAATTAGCTCACAGTACCTAGTCAGAGCTCTGTCAGTTTGCAACCAGTGTTGCTTCAGAAATCAGAGGAACTCAAGAAGTGAAGCAGTTTGCATATTTTGGCAATAGCATTCAGACCAGTAGGGGTGTTTTGGAAGGAAGATAATATAATTTGGAAAGATGGTAGTTACATTCATCATGTTAAACAAAATTAGGCTTTTGAAAATCTGCTATTTAAAGACCAAATTCTGAAATTTACAATTCAGATGTTATTTTCATATTAACATATGGATGTGAAGGATGTGAATCCATCAAAGGCATAGACCCAAGGCTCATTTCTTCCAAAAGCAAACACCTTTAAAAATGCTACATATTGCATTGAATCAATATGTAAGAAATATTAATTAAACTGTTATTCAGCAATGTTTTTATCTATAAATATATCAGAAGATGGAAAAATACGGGAAATGTGATGAGAGTAAAGCTAGAGAACTTTCATGATATGTGTGCCATTGCACACCAGGAGTCATGAAAGTAAATCTGCTAAAAGACTCCTTACATTGAATATTATTGAGAGGGGAGAAATCTTATGAGACTGAAGAACGTGCAAATGTAATGAATGGTTTCTGATAGGCCTTATTTGCACAGCAAGCAACATTTCACAAGGCAAAGACTCAGCTTGAGGTGTTAGCCTAAGTTTCAATTCATGTCCATGATAGTAATCATTAAGTGCTATGAATGTTGACAAAATACCTTTAAATAAGACAAGAGAAATTAAAAGCTTGATAAGCAATTCTATTGTAAAATAACAACTCATACAGACTGTGAGCAGTAACTCCACTCTATTTCATGCTTTTACAAAAACCCATTATGTCATGTTCCTCTGTACACACCAGATAGATAAAAACTTGATTCTCTATTTGCAGCCCTAAATTCTCTTCTGTGTAAGTTTGAAACATCTAAAATTGCATGAACTGAACCAAAACTGATTGCTATAACTAGAAAACTGAATATTGATTTGGAGATAAATATAACTACATTTCCTTTCTAAAATTTTTTGAAAGATTAATTGGCACAGTAGGAAGGATCAATATTGTATTTTTTAAAGAAGACAGATAGGAATAAAAATAAGATAGATAGGACAAAATGCTTGACAAGCTTGTCAGAAAGAGAGTAAAATCACTGTAAAAGTTGTATTTAAGGACAGACCATTTGGTTATTCTGTGTGTTGATTTTGAAGACTTCTGTTAGAATTCTTTCAGGAATAAACCTTTGATAGATAATGATTTAAAGGAAATTCTCTTATTATGGACTTACACTTTATTTACTAGGACTTATCCTTTTATTAAATAAGTACTATCTGTGGCTGAGTGTATCATGGAAAGGATATCAGTCTTCTATTCTGCAGATCAGTTTTACTAAAAGGAATTAGTGGGAGTTAGTATTTGGTGAGAAGGGTGATTTGGAGTTCTGTAAGGTATTTTGGATAGTATTCCTTTTGTTTCTCCACTGAAAACAAACTAAGGTCTTCTGAGAAGCAAGTGTCACCCACTACTTTGCTGCAACCTAAGGGCCTGTACACATTCAAAATTTACAGTGATTTCAATAAAAAGACCCATCCTAGAAACAGTTAAATGTTAATAAATTGAAAAAAAATAAAATAAAAAAAATCTGGGTTCTCCTGACATGAATAGAGGATTGAAACTTGGGAAATAACCAAGGCAGGACACTGTCAGTGCAGTTCAGAAGCTGTAATACTTACAGAACAGTGGAAACCCTCTTGGCGTACGTTTTGAGTAGGTTTGGCACTGTTTAGCTGGAGTACTCAGAATGGAATCAGAAATAGCCATGATGGACAAAGCCAAGGAGGATCCTTACAGGATCTCTGTAAAAATATTCATGAGAATTAATGATGCTGGGAAAAGTCATCTTGGTGCCTCCTGTTCTCCTCTGGCATCAGAATGCTAATGAAGGCCACCTCATTGATTCCTCATTGACCTCATAGATCATGATGTGATGTAAGCAGAGACCAAATTCTACTTCTTTACAAGATTTTTAAAGTCCCATTGAATTTTCTTCAAATTCTGAACGGGGTAAAAGAAATATGTATGCATTGACAGTGAGAGACATTAATCTCTATTTGCTGGGAAATGGGCCCATTTACTTGCTGAGTAAAGCAGGATGTGTAGAAAAGAGGGAGCTTGTTCCTTCTGGCTCATCTGCTGTCTTCTTAACCTCAGGGAAAGTAGGAATATATAGGAGAGAAGGTGTAGGAGACAGCTTTACCAGCTCTCTGACTGCCAGGGAATCTATCACACTAAGAGTATCACCTACTGGTGAGATGTTTTTTACTCCTCTGTGCCACCTGGTTGGTGCAGAGGGAGAGAAGTAGATGAGATAAGCCAGACCACTAAATGCAAAATGTTGTTCTGATTTCAAACATATGCAAGGCATCAGAGAATTAGGGTTTATTTTAAAGAACTGAAACAATACTGTGTGAAAGGACTGTGTCATTAAATCTGGTGATAATTGTACACTGGAAATGTGAATTGCATTTTTTGAGCAATTTTTTTCATTTCATTTCCATTGTAAATACTTCAAACTATGAAGCCTAATTTACTGCAGAGAATGTGTGAAGTGACATGCAGTATGCTGTGCAACATCTGTCTGCACACATCACATTTCATTCAGTACCATAAAATAAATAGTGGGTTTTTTTAATTATATTGACTGACTGTAACTTTTCTCTTCTATTTAAAAACACGTTACTATTGAATGCCCAGCTGCAAGTTTCAGTTTTTAGTTTACCACTGTACTGATGGAAAGTCTTTTCACTTATACTGTATATTCAAACTACATATTCAGATTACAGAGGAGATCACATGTTACTAATTACATTATATGCTTTTCTGTAAATTTGAGAGTGGGAATATTTTTTGAGAGAGTATATAAAGGTAATTTGCTTTACAATATTTGCTTTCATAGTAGATTGAACAGCCTGTTCTTTTCATTGTATTTTAAAATACAAGGACATGGAGTAGAGAGACTCCTCCACTTAACACAGTTTTAAGGTTAGCTATGGCAGACGTGGACCAACAATTACTGCAAAGAAGTGTCTCTCTGGAGATCTTTGAGGCTGCTGGCTAAGCTTTTAGTGCACTTCCTAATGCATTGTATTGACATATTAGTATACAAACACAACAAACCTGACTGTGAGCAGCCTTGTCAGGATATGAGATATGCACTTGAAGTACAATGGAGACGTGACAAAATTTACCTTGAACATGATGATGATATAGCAACTGCTGTGTTTTTCTGTGTAGAAGCAGATAGATTCTGAAAGGGAGTTTCTAGCCAGTATCTCTGCCCATTTTGTGTACCATTTTTGGTCCAGTCAGCATTTTCTCTGAACAAGTTCATTAACTATGAATGCTAATTTGAAGACCTGAATAAGGGGGTAACTTGCTCTTGGCTTTTTAATCTATAGGAATAGATCCTTTGCACTTTTAAAATCCTCTTGCATCACATCTGCAATTTCATATGCCAAAAAACTTTGAAAATCCATTTCTAAATCATAATTTGCTCCAGTTTTCTGATCTATAACATAATAAAATATGAATAATAATGCCTATCTAATTTATTGGCAAAATTATTTGTTGTTTGCAATCCTGCTCTTCAAATTTGAAATCTTAATTATTGGAATTGAGGTTCTAATATCAAAAGAAGCTTCAGGAGTAGAAAATTTACTATTTTATTCTTCCACGATTAATTTTTGAACTGTAAATAGATTTTGCCATACTTCATTTGTGCTTTAACTCTTAACAGGACTTAGAAAATTTATTCTCTACATTTCAAATTTCATCATTCTCAAATTTGATGCTAAGCTACTGAAGCAAGCATTCTTATCTCATACTATTATTTGTTTGTCTCAGTCTGCCATTGCTTACATTTTCTTGTTTCTCAAAATATACATGGGATATATATCGGGTCTGGTAAGGTACTGCTGAGGACAAAATCCTTTCATATGTGTGAGAGTATCCTTTCAAAACAATGGTCTATGTTTGAGTGTGCGAACTGAAGAATTAACTGACAATTTCCTGCCTACTCTCTGGTTCCACTTAGTCTGTAGATGAGACGTGACACTGAATTCAATAGGAGGAAAGTCTGAACTTTCATCTATATCAGACTCAACATCAAATAGCACTTCACTCTTATTTGTTGCTGAATGGTCTAAAACATAATTGCAAAGTACTCTTCTAATTAGTTATCTTTAAAATTTTGCCTTTAGCACGTTACATTCGGCAGCTTTGTGAAGTGTAGGAAATGTCACATAAGTGGATAGTGTCTGGGGAAGCAGCTACTTTTTTCTAATTCTAAAAAAACAACAGCTTGTGAGGGTCAATCTTTATAGTGTATGCTTCACTGAACGCAATTATTAATCATTTCCCTTCAGGAAAAATATTAAATTAAGTGTTAAAGTACAGATCTAAACAGTGTTAAGTGCCCAGAGCTACTGAGTTCATAGTTTCAGCTATATTTCAGTGTGAGATAACTGACCTTCCACAATGCAAATGTAGAGTTGGCACTGACTGATACAAAATGACTCATCCTGTCTCAGTATTTTATCTCCTTGCATTTATTTAATTATTTCTATGTCAATCCTCAGTTGCCATAAAGGTCTCTGTGGGTGTGCTTTGGATTGGATCCTTAGTTTTTTCCACTTTTAGTAACCACACAGTTTACGGGATTATTTTCTCTAATATGACAGCATCCTTGTAAAGACAGATGGAAATTAAGCCAAATAATATGGCAAGGCTTTTTTATGACTTAACAATCCTCTATGTCAGATGAATTTACTGAGGTATAGAACTACATTTGTAAGCTGTGGTTAAAATGGTTTTCATAGTAAGCAAACAAAATCCTCAAATTGTATCAATCAATCTCAAAACCAAAAAAACATAACATAAATCTTTTTCACTGTGCTTATGATACTGAAAAAGACCTCTAATATTCATCCTAGTGTTTTATTAAAGTGCTTTCTGTAATTATGTTTTAATAATATGATTGACGTCACTAATTACAGATTGTGGCTTTTCTCAAGCAATACCCAATTCCGGATGCCTTCCCAAAATATCATGCTGATAACATCTAAACCAGAAAGGATACTGCTGGTTTGCTGGTCAGAAGAAGCAGATATGAAAAGCATTTACAGTTGAAAGGAAGCAAGGCTGGGGCAGTTGATAGGATCCAAGAACAGTAGTGCTCATTTTTTTCTACCTTAGATGTAGTGTTTTTGTGTGCGTATATGTATAAATCTGTGTTCATACCTATCACTTTCCCTCTCTCTATATATATATATGCACACATGCATGTTGTTTATCTTTGTCCAGCTATTCTGAGAAATAGAGATGCTATGTTACTATCACAATATGCTATCATGAATTTACATTCTTTTGTATCCCTGGCAGCATTTCACAGTGGAAGGAGTGCTGCTGAAGAACAGTGATTTTGAAAAGTGTGATTAGGAAAGAAAGACTGCTCTGGTGGGAAAGATTATGTCCTGTGTGATCAGAGCTTATAGTTTGATTCATTGCTCTTTCACAAGACAGTTAACTTTAGACAAGTCAGTTATTCTTATCTTGTACAGTGTCTGTGATTTGGCAAACACTTCATGTAAAAAAATCCTGTTATCCCAAGTTGCAAGCAAATTATAAAAATGCCTATTTTTTTCCATGTGCAATTTTGTTGTCAGTTGAAAAGCTTCATTCTAAATATCAATTTGGATTTTGTATATAGAAATCTCAAATATATCCCGGGCAGAATTAAAAACATGAGATGTATTTTTTTAGCATCAAAAAACCTCTCCATGATGCTTTGAAAGGTAATAACTGGGAAGGGAGAAAGGAAGGAAATAGAAATAATTCAGGATCTTTGTTTCTTCAGTTTAGAGTTGATATGTCAAAACCATTTTTGATCTCTAGGTCCTAGATGCGTTAGTGAAAACAGAGATTCTTTTGTAATTAGTTTTAAAATACAGAAAATGGCATCCAAAGGGGCTGATCACAATTCTTCATATCATCTGCTGCCATATCTCCTTCAATACAATAGCCTAGTAGAAGAAGTGCTCAAAGTCTATGTGTGATGTCCTATTCTGACCCCAGGTCTCAGGGAGAGCAGAAGCTTCAACCTGCATCTGTGACATCAATACTCTGGCTGCAGGGCTGTAGAATGTCCTTCTCTGATGTAATATTATGATGTAGGAGAGTTCCAACCAATGACCTCCTTTAGGTTAAGGACCTGAAAACCCATTTTTTCTTTTGTGAGAATACTGCATTGGTAAGTAACACAGTTGTGTGTTCTAGGCTGATTTCTGCTCTCAGGTAACTTAGTTCTAGATATAAGGAACTAGTCCAATGAAAGCCAAAGCAAACCCAGTATATCCATACAAAAAGTTCCAGTTTTGATAATTGGCATTTTCATATGAAGTGGTATTCTGCTGCTAAATAACTATGAACATATACAACCATTTTAACGTTCTTGGATGTTAAATGTGGATGGCCTCCTCAGAGGATTTTGAAATTATAATGTCCAGGGTGTCTTCTCTAAACTTTTAACTCGCTTTTGTTCTCCAGCTACTGACATAATTTTGAGTTTTCTTTGAGGCTGTTACAGGCCTATTGTAACTTACAGTAAATATAATTCAAGCATATTCTTATGGGCTTGAAGTGAAGGTTAACCTTCCTTTAGATTTCCAGGTATTTTCAGCTGACTGTTAGAACTATGCACCACCTAATATCTGTCAAAATATGTTCATCACAAAGGAAAGCTATCCTGTACATTAATAAGTGACCCTATGAAGTATCAGTAAACCCATAATCCAGTCTTTCAACACATGCTGAAGATTCCAGCAGTTTATCTTCTTACATTGATGCTATGTGTAGCTCAGAGAGGAAAACAGACATATTTCCACAAGTACTGGTTTTAGTTGCAGGTTCACAGCAACTGCTTTGTTTTGGTTTGGCAAACTTTTATTTCAACATTCATACCGCTTCTTGCTTTGCACCTACCCTCGTTCTCTTTTCTGGGATTTTGCAGAAGACACAGCTCCTGAGGGAAAATGGGAGCAAGTTCTGAGTGTTGGAGCACATGACTGTCCCTGAATACATTGTTCCAAAGTCTCTACTCCTTGAGGGAGTGATTAATTGGAAACTGCACAACACAGCCCTCATACCTGGAGTCTCTTCTCATCTTGTTTTAGCTTCTGGAGTGCATCTATTTATACTTTTTTTCTACTTTGTTTTATATTAATCCAGTCAAATGTTGTTTATTGTTCTTTGAGAGCATATCAGAATCTTTCTGACCAAAAATACTGAGGTTCTGTCTATTTTAGTTGCACTTCTAAAAAATGTAAGTACAGAAGCTATTAGAATGTGTATTTGGAGACCACATAAAGTCCTATTTAATTTTACTTACATACCTCATCTTGAGTTCAGACTCTGTGTCCTTGCCTTGAAAGACCCTCAAAGTTTTGCCCCAAGCTATCTCTCTAACCTTATTCCCTATTGCATTCCTCTTCTTTATGCCAGCAACACCTGTCTCAATGCTTCATTTGTCCCTGATAATACTCTCCAGGCTTTTTTCCATGCCTGCACATTCCAACTTGCACTTCTTTGCCAAGTCACAGTTCTACTTTCACTAAAGTCCATTAGCCAAAATAAAAGAAATACATTTCTTTCATCAGATTTAAAATGAGTATGGAAAGAAACAAATTAAAACCCCACCCAAATCCTCATCTGAAGTGGTAAGCCAGTGTCCCTTTTCCTTGGGTCAAAACTGCTTGCCTAGGGACATGACCAGGCAGATAAAATAGTAGGACTTGGGAGATGATCCTTCTCACCAATATTAGTTAGAGTAGATTTATTTAAAATCTGCTGTATTGCTTAGTCATCATCACACCAGTAAATGATTTAAGTGTTTTATGTGGTTGTCTATTTAATATTATTTCTATGTCCCATACTTACAGGTATCAGTGCATCCCAATGAGATTACTATCCAGTGAGAACAGTAATCCTCATCTATCCTCAGCAATGGCTCATTAACACAGTGCTAACTAGGGCTAGATTCTGCCATGAGGAAAGTTGACAAAGCAGTAAAAACTCCTAGTAGATAAAGGATTTTTATATGGTCTTAGGGTTACTGTCCCCTAAAAAGGGACTGGCAAAGTTCAGTTCTGATCTGTGCTTTCCCCTCATTCTGAGAAGCAGTTATCACTGCTCCTTTTGCTGTCTCTGTTTCTGCTCCATATAACATTGTCCAGTGCTCATCCATCAGGAATCTAAACATCTTCCAACAGTACCTGTGGCTAACATCTGTCCCATGTGGTCTGGTGTCTGATCCTGGCTCTGGGGAGGGTGCAGATGGAGCGGGATGCAGTGCCCTGTTTCAATTTGTTTAAGTTCTTCCTGAAATGTAAGCTTAAAAGAAAGAAAAGGGGAAAAAAAGTCAAGAGTTAAGCAAGCAAAACATTCTCTACCCACAGCTACACCAGCTGCTGAATTTGAGATTTTTTGCTTGATGTCAGATGTGGTCTCTGTTCACTCCTTGCCCCTTTCTACTGACTGGAAAAGGCCAGCAGCAGTGACACATAGGAGCAGCTCTGCCTGCCTCAACTCCACCAATACAGGTTGGGTGTGCTCCACCCGCTGCAAATTCTGCACAGGCACACTGCAGGGCTGACAACTTAGTCTTTAAATGTTTGATTTGTTTATTAATTATTTACTTATAAAAGTATCATGGCATTTAAAAACATGCTTCACTGAAAAATCTGTCTTAAACTTTATTCACTCTGAGATGTGAAAGTGGAGGCATAATGCATGACCTTTAAAAGATTAAAAAACTTTCATTGGATTTCGCTCAGGACCCTCTCCCTTGCCTCTTAGTGCTGCAAACTAGATTGGCACTACACAGAGAAAGCACTGCACCAGAAAGTTTGTTTCCTATTCCTTTGACAGGCCTCCTAATTTTTTTCTCCACTGTTCTAGAAAGTAGACCAAAAAAAAATTCAAACAACATAACAGCTAAATTTAGCACTGT
The DNA here is from genome assembly GCF_000695765.1 of Mesitornis unicolor. NCBI lineage: Eukaryota > Metazoa > Chordata > Aves > Mesitornithiformes > Mesitornithidae > Mesitornis > Mesitornis unicolor. Next base: position 3,114 of record NW_010197189.1, on the reverse strand, counting down.
CAGACAGTACAAGATCAGAACTATATGTTTTACTCTGGACCTAGAACTGCTGTCAAAGATCTTCTAACCAACTCTCTGCTTAACAAAACTGGAGGATTCAATGGGAAAGTTGTTTGGTTTTCTGTTTGCTTTTTTAGTTGATTAGTCTAATGGACATTAAAACTTTCAGTATGAAATTTCCTTTCAGGATGAAATTTTTTGCTTTTGTCTTGCAAAAAAACCTTATAATCTCTAAAAACAACCAACCTTCACTTTACTGAATTTGGATGGCTTATGTTATCTTAGAGATATGCAAGGAAGTCTCCTAGGAATTGCAGTGTTTCTGACAGTATTTCTTGGGGAAACTGCAGGAAGAGTCACAGCTATTCCTGCATCATCAATTATTTTCCTTCCAGATTTAATTTTACTTAACCATATGAAGATTTCTTCTTTCTTTTCATGCCATCTTCCTTTTTCTCATTCTTCCTTACTTCCTTAGCTCCATTGAATGATCATGAAGACAGCAGCAGCTGTGCTGAAAGCAGCAGGGGCGAGGGGAAGGAGCACATTCTTGTCCAGTTTCCTCACTAAAAATGGAAAGGAAGGAGAAAGAAGGCTGTCAAAGAAGATAATAAACAGGAATTTTGCATTTCAAAGCTAACCAGTTTTTAAAGTCCCACCATTATTGTCTGTAAATATATAGAAGAATCATAATATGGATGACATCACGTTCTGAATTGGCTTCAAGGGCATTTAGAAATGCCACAGTTCTTTTAATTTCTCCATAGTGCTAACAGGTTGTTTTTTTTTAGTAATTATTCAATCTGAGTCTTGCTGAGGTCAACTGACAAAGAATAATTTCTCCTCTCAGAGATCAAATGGAAGACTTTTCAGCCTTTGAAACATCCAACCTAAACCAAAGCTTGCTAGCAGAGAAATGCACGTTCCATGGGAGGGTTAAATAGAATCTGTAGTTCAGAAAAAAATTAAGAGAAATGTGCAGCTGAAGTGGCAAAGATACTGGGCATGGGGTATTGATCAAGGTTTAATCATTACATACATTCATCCTTTCAATATTTATGTATAGGGGAAAATATTTTATGTCTCACTATTTCAATTTCATGTCATTGGACACCGCTCTGAAATGTTTCCTCCGTATTCTTAACTTCCACCCGTACCAGGTGTTTATACACATCTATAGGATGCCTCTGAGCTTTCTCATCTCCAGGTTGAATCCCAGCTCTCTCAGCCTCTCCACGTAGCTCACACGCTCCAAGCCCTTCATCATCTTTGTGGTTCTTCACTGGATTTGCTCGGGTATGTCCATGTCTCTCTTGTACTGGAAAGACCAGGACTGGACCTAGCACTCCAGATGTGGCCTCTCCTGTGTTGAGGCCTCAACCTACAGGCAATGTGATGCTGAAGAGGCTGTTGTCCCTCCTTGCCACAAGGGCATATCTCTGGCTCATGGTCCACATCTGAGGCCTTCTCCGCAAAGCTGCTTCCCAGCCAGTCAGCCCCCAGTCTGTACCAGTATACTCCATTATTCCTTCCCAGGTGTCTGATTCTCCAGATTGCTGAATGCTAGCATAACCATGTAGTTCATCAACCACTACTCTCAGTTTTGTATAATATGCAAACTCCATGAGGGTGCACTCTGTCCTGTGGTCCAGGTCATCAGTGAAGATGTTAAAAGATATTGGACCCAGTATTAGCCACTGGAGTACACCATTAGTGACTGGCCTCCATCTGGACTTCATGCTGCTGACCACAACCCCTTGAGCCCAATGGTTTAGACAGTTTTCAGACCACCTCACCATTCTCTTATCTAGTCTATGCTTCATCAGTTTGTCTAGGAGAATTTTATGGGATAGAGTGCTGTCATCCTTACTGAAGTCAAGACAAATGTCAGTCCCCTCTCCCTATGTACACCAAGCCAATCTTCTTATTGCTGAAGGCTTTTAGGTCAGTCAGGAATGCTTCACAAATCTATGCTTACAACTCCCAATCACCTTCTTGTCCTTCATATGTTTAGAAATGGTTTCCTGGATTATTTACTCCATCATCTTTGCAGGTGAGACTAAATGAGCTGTAGCTCTGCCAATCATCATTCTTGCCTTTCCTAAAGATTGGAGTGACATTTGCTGTCTTCCAGTGCTCAGAAACCTCTAGCATTTGCCATGACCTTTCAAAGATTATTGCAAGTGGTTCTGCAGTGACACTGGCTAGCCCCCTCAGCACTCCTGAGTGCATCCTGTCAGGTTCTATGGATTTTACTTTAAGTATTCCCTGATTAGATCCTCCTCCACTGAGGTTAAGTCCTCTTAGCTACAGACTTCCCCTCTGTTCTCAGAGAACTGGTATTCCTGAAGTCTCACAGTGCCAGTAAAGATTGATGCAAAGGTGGTCTTGAGGCATTGGCCTTTTCTATGTCCTTTATCAGCCTGCCTCATCCAGTGGCAGGGCCATGGTTTCTCTGGTCTTCCTTTTGGTGCTAGTGTACCTATAAATGCCTTGTGAAGCCAGCTAAATATTCCTGTTTACATTTCTGGTTTCCTTTACCCAAAACAGCCCCAAAAAAGTGGTATGCATTAAATAAAATATATTACAGTACTGAACCTTCTATCAGCTCTTTTACGTGTGATCTAATATTACTGCATTGACTTGAGTTTAGATAATCACTAATATCTGGTAAAATGTAGTTCTTTGTCCAGCTATAATTTAGCACTGCCTGCAAAGACTTCAGATATATATAGACAAAATGCTGGAATCCTCGAGTTTATTTTTAAATTATATTCCTACACAACTCAATTCTTCTTTATATTAGTTAGTGTGAATAAAAACATTGTTTTATTGTACTGTAAGCACTTAATTTGACTTACTTGCCTTCAGGATCCCAGACATTTAGAGTCTCACATAGCTTCTTGAAACAAAAGAACAGCTTTACCTACTCAAGTATAAGATTTTGTGTTCTTGGCTGATATAGTTTAAGCAAGCAAATCACATAGAATCATAGAATGGTTCGGCTTGGAAGGGACCTTAAAGATCATCCAGTCCCCCCCCCCTGCCATGGGCAGGGACAGTTCCCACCAGACCAAGTTGCACAAAGTCCTGTCCAACCTGGCCTTGAACACT
>NW_010197188.1:0-11589 GCF_000695765.1 Mesitornis unicolor | reverse complement strand
CGGGGGCCTGGCGGGTGCTTCTTGGCCGGGCTGGTAACGACATGAATCTGCTGACCCTCGGGTCATCGCTGTACCTTCCTGCAGGGCTTTAAACTTAAACTTCGTTAAACGATAACAGGTCTGTGTTTCAGAAGGAAAGATTTTGGCAGCTCTTCACCACTGTTTTGTTGTTACAGGTGTGATGCACAGGGCTGTGGGTACACATAGCCTTGAGTAGGGACTTACCGCTATGGAAGAGTTAAAGGTTGATGCGGTGCTTCCCATCTTGCCCTGTGATCACCCTGCGGTGCAAGTGTGTATTTGTGCTTTCGGACTTCCAGTTGTTTCTCTGCAAAACACTAAACTTTGTGCCATAGTGCAAGATACTTAATGATTCTCATGAAGACAGTCCCAGCAGTATGGAGGAGGTCGTGTTTCCTTGGGTGCCTAAAGCTGGTACTGCTGCCTGAGAAGAGCCTTGCTCCATCGTCATCCCTCCTGTTGCTCCTTGTTTTCACTCCTTTGCTGTCCCTTCAGTTTTTCCAGTGTAGGCTTGTGCAGTCACTGTGTGAACCAGTTTGGACACTGATGAAGACTAGAGCTAAATGTATTTTCTTCCTGAGTTAACTTTAACCAAGGACCTTTACAGGTTTCCTGTTACTGGATGGGTGCTTGTAGTCTTGCCCTGGCACTTCCCCAGGGGTAGCGGCATGGAGAGTGAACAAATGGAGGAGGAGGGTACAATACCTACATTTGACAGCAGTGTCAGCTTGTGGTGGTTTGGGGACCTTGCCTTGCAGACACGAAACACTGGCGACTGTAAAACTGTAGGTGTAAATTTGTGCACCAAGACCAAGCTTGGTGGTGATGAGTGTTCTTCCTGTGAGCAGCTTATTTCCCCTCTGTGCTTGTAAAGAAGATGGTCTGAATACAGTCGTGTTGTTCTGCTTCAGGAGAACAGAGAAGTGAGGTGAGGAAACCTTTTCCTGAAGAATTTTATTCAGCTGTGTGCTTGGAAAACGTGGGAGATGCAGCATGTGAACGGAAAAACTGTCGATGCCAAAGTGAGGAAGCTTAAAAGCGTTGCTGTTCTGTGAGGAATTCTATTCAGTAGCTTGTGTGTGATGCTATGTTCCAATGTATCTTGCAAGCCTGAGGCATTTGTGGTAACTGCTGGGGACAGGGTGAAGGATCATTGGGGAAGTGATCATGAGAGATCTTAGCAAAAAGCCAAAGCGTAGCAGCATTTGTCAGAGGATGTGAAATGAGAATAAGAAAGTTTTAGATCCTTGCGGCAGCTGCTTGCTGGTCAAGCAGAGATTTATGATTAGGAGTCTTGCATTCTTTTCTCCATGATTTTATGTGGTCCAGATTGCTAACTTTCGAAATGAGGGTCTGGATGTTAGAACCTTACTGGAAGAAGTGGCTTTTTTCGGGTACTTGCCATCTACAGCTTTCTCAAACAGCGTCAGTGATGGGAGCTTGGAGCTGCCAAGGATGTGGTTGGTCACATATCACAGAAGTGGCTGCTTGATTCGCCTTTTGGCCTTTGAATTTTGGTTGTTCTGGCCTTACCCAGAAGGGAAACATGTTAATGCTTACCATGTGATGAATGTATTTGTCAGTGTGTATGTATCTGTACTGACACTGTACCACATACAGCTCTCGGAAGAAATCTGTGGAATGCAAAGTAATCAAGTACCAAAAAGGAGGCATTTTACATGTGAGAGTGCAGTTGCTATTTCATACAAAAAAACCCCAGAAAAGTTAGGATGGGGGGGAGAAAAAAAGAGGTATTTTTGCAAGGAAGCCTGTGAGGGGATCCCTGAGAGAAGAAAGAGAAAGGAAGTGATGCAGGATCTAGACGAAATGAATATATTCATGGAAAGAGGGGAAGGGAAAGCCGTTGGTATAGAGAAGTGTTGCAGTCACTGGTAATTTATGTGGAAAAGCCTGGAGCTTGTGAGAGGAGAGCTGAGAGACAAGGTCGTTCATCACCGTGCCCTCCTGTAGGGCTCGAGAGGACAGGGAAACTTTTACATCTTAGTGTGTAAAAAAGGAGTCTGCCCCTACCTAGGACATCATGGGTTACTCAAGTAAGTTTTGGTTGGTTGGTCGTTTGTTGGTGGTTGTTTTTTTCCTTTGAAAAGGTAAAAAGTTTAGATTCAAGGATATTATCCTTATGACAGAGATTTCTGGCTTTCTCCACAGAGAGGGACTTGTATTTAACATCGTGTGAACTCCGCTGTTGTTCCAGCATGAGCAGAAGAGGGTGAACTTGTTCACCTTAATTTTTTGAACAGGTTGAACTTTGTGTCCATCTAGGATCTGAACTGCTAATCCTTTCCCCTGGTAACAGGAGAGGGGAACTTGCTGCCTCCTAAGACTGCAGTAACTGGCTTTGGCTTCCTTGGAGATCAGTGCAATATCATCAGCGGTGAGGAAAGGAATCATTTGAAGTTAGAGTTTCAGCATAATAAAAAACCCATTCTGTTGAAATACATAGATAAGTAACAGCTCACTCTTGCTTGAATCTTGTGTTCAAATTACTTTGATTCTGCTGTCAGCCTGTTCAGCGATTCAAATACGGTGAGTGTCTCACCTGAATTAAAACCGGTTGAAGAACCATCTCACAATTAAAAATTGTGGGGTGTTGGAGAAAGGTAACTTATTTCTTACTGTGCACTGTTGAGAGAGTGCATGATGAGGCAGAGCAGTGACCTATGGATGGGCTCAAAACTGATTTAATGCTTCAGTGTGATAGCCCTATGTAAGATGAAAGGCTGCCATCTCAGCTGGTGCTCTCGTGATGGGAGGAAATGAACACGGCAAGAGAAGGAAGGCAAACTCAAATAGAAGAGCAGTGAAGTTACCTCTTCGAGTTGTGCTTGATTCTGCTTTTTATGTCCTTCTGGTCTGCTGGAGAGAGAGTTAAGTGAGTTCAGTAGAAAAATGATATTTAGGATCTATCGAGACACTTGTGGGAATAATGAAGAGTGCAGGGAAAATTGCTTTTATTTCTGCAGTGCAGTTTTAGACCGGAACATATTTATCCACTGGAATGGTTTGCTCTGAAGCAAACAGCTAACAGTTTGAACAGTTTGATAATACACCATCTGCAAAAAACCTTTCTTGCTTAAAATAGGGAGATTGGGACATATTTAATGAGACAAGGTGCCCTTATTTTCCATGATAACTTATTAGAATTATTGCAAAGAGATTTTCAGTAATGTGGTTTTTGGGCTCCTTAATTGAGCTGCTCACCTTAGAATGGCTTCTGTTATGCATCTAGAAGTTGAAGAAGAAATTATCTCAAACTAAGAGAAATAATTGGAATATAGCTCTGGTTACCAGGTTCTTCGTTTCTGTTGCACATGTTACCTCCAAGGTCGTTATAGAGGAGCTGGAATGATAGAAACAAATCTTAATTTCCCTGGTGTTTCTAGAAGGTCCTCAAATGCGATGCTACAGCAATCTCCAGATCCCTTACTGCATACGTGCTTCTGTAAACAAGGTCTGTACTGCTTCCTCAGGAAGACAGGGAATGGTTCGCTTGAAGAGAGTGGGAGGGCTGTGGGACTTGCATTCCTTTAAAGCTTACAAGGCTTGAATTCTTACAGATATTAAAATGGGCAGTATAGGTTTTTTTATTTTCCTGAAAGCTTTGGTCTGTACGTGCTCAAAGCAGCTTGTGCAGTTCTGGTCCTGTGACTTGTGTTTGGTTTGGTGTCTGGGTTTGGTTTTTTGTTTGTTTTGTTAGAGAGCAGTCTTATTACTCGTAGGCTTATTACATCGTGGTGTGATGCTTCAATGTGCAGGGGAATGATGGCTTCATCTTAATTTTATAGGTGCTTTTGGAGAACACACTTAAGAAGATGACTGCAGCAAGTACTGGAAGTTTTTCTTGTTGCAGTGAGTTAATGATAGCAGTGATGTGATTAAGTCCTTATTTGAGGTGAAGGCCAGGTTAAGATAAAGATATTAAGTGTAACTGCTCTATTCACTGATAGGAAATCAGTGAATAAAAAAAAAAGAGATTCAAGTACAGAATTGTTTTGAGGTTTTTTCTATGTGCGCAAATATCAAATGCAAGCACTTCTGATAAAAACAAACAAACCAAGATCCTAAAGAACTAAATCTCATGGCCTTATTAAGGAGGAAGTGATTTGTCCCCCCTTTCTCAGCATTTGTGAGACTGCACCTTGAGGACTGTGTCCAGTGTTGAGCTCCCCAGAAAGGTGCTGGCGTAGCCGTGGGAGTCTGTGGATCCAGCACAGGGCCGGGAAGAAGCAACAGAGGCTGGAGCATGTGAGGAGAGGCTGAGGGAGCTGGCTTTGCTCAGCCTTAGGAGGAGAAGGCTCAACTCACTGGCTGGAGAGTGTAAAGAAATGGAGCCAGGCTCTTGGAGGTGTGTGGCAATAGGAGGAGAGACAGCAGGTATAGTTTGGAAGGATGGGAAATTTTGATTACAAATAAGGAAAATAATTTTTCCATGAGGGTGGTAAAATACTGGAAGAAGTTTCCCAGTGGTGGCATCTCCATCCTTAGAGATGTTCAAGACTAGGCTGGACTTGGCCCTCGGCAACCTGCTTAGAGCTGGGGGTGAGACACGGTGGCCCCTGGAGACCCCTTCCAACCTTGGTTATTCTGTGGTTATAGCAAGAAACTCGGAGATTGCAGGGGAGTTTGCCCAGGTTTAGACATCAGCGTTTAATCCTTGAACCCCTACAAAAATCTGTGCCTCAGGGCTTGTAACATGTGCTCTGAGGCTTGCATCAGACCTGAGGAAAGAAGTCATTACCTTCTGCCTCTTGCTTGGCTTTTTGATTGACTGCATTTATAGTGTCAGGAACAGAAAACTGACATAAAATATAACACTGGCCGACCTAGAAAAGGCTCCCATCTCCTTCTGATGTTTTAATTGACCAAAATCTATTTCTGAAAAAGCACACTTTCCCAATACCAAATTGTATTACAAAGGAGCGTGAGGCTTTGTGGAGTGAACGGTTAGACAATGTTTTATCTGGCCAAATGAATATTGGAGGCCATAATATTAAATCAGTCGATGTAGTGCCAGAGTTGTACGTGTTGAAAATTTGTGTGTCTGTACTGCTGTGAAAGAAAACAAACACCCATGGTAGCTGTTGATGTGGCTGGCTTCTCTTAGATTTGAATATGTGCTGCTAAGAAGTCAGTTTGGAGAAAGCGTTAACAGTTTTCAATCATACGGGGCTGCCATTTCAAGTCTAACTGGTGATAAGCCTGAAATGCTATCAGAAGTTATTATAAATGTGCGCAAGTTCAGTTTTTGTTCTAGTCACTACTCGAGTGATATGTCAGGTTGTCTTTTCCTGTCTTAATCGTACAGAAACACTCTTTTCCTAAATGTCATGCTTTCAATTCGTTGGAAAAAAAAAGCTTTATCTATCCATTGACTTCAGTTTCTCTAGGAGGAACACAAAACATTGGCCCAGCTTCAATGAGGTTTCCAGGTTTTTTGGCCTTCGTTAAGAAGTCACCCCTAGAAAAAGAACCATTTATAGTTGAGAAATTTGATCTTGAAGAACACCTACAGCTGAGAAAGCAGGAGTTGAAAAGTTTAGGAAGTGATGGGGATTAGTGTCAGTAAAAATAAGTGGGAGCAAACTCTAAAGTACTTTGGAAACGCTTTGACTTGTGCTGTCTATGGAAAGCTTTCTTGTAAACTGCACCTGAATGACTAAACGTGTTTAAGGCATTCTTTGTCAAACTGCTGTACGCCTGAAATCCATTGAACGTACTGGATAACGTAACGTACTGGGTCTAAGGTGATTTAAAGTCAACTGACAGAAGAAGGTATGTAATCAATAGGGTTCAAATTGCCAGCTATGTGTAGTTCAGTGCTGAAAAAGCTTAATTGCATCACTCGTTAAAAACCGACAACATTTAAGCTGAACTTGTGTGAAGATTTGTACTGTTTGTGTAGATGTGGCAGGTGTGTCGTCGTTGGCGAAGGCGTGCCAAATTTGTTGGGAGTACATAATCGCAGATCAACGTACCTGATAATACCTGCCAACAGGAGCAGATGTGTAATTAGGAGTACACTGGAGTGTTAAACTCTCTTCTGTAAAACAAGTTTCCCTCCTGTATTTTCTTTAAGCTAAAAACTCGGTTCAAATCAGTTAATTCGAATTTTGGCAGTAAATACACCTTGATCTTTCTACCCATGCAGCAGTCTGAGATGTGGAGTCGGAGATCAAGGCAGCACAAGGAGAAGGGCTGGAGGTGACAGTAAAATGATCACAGAATGCGGTAACACCTTAGAGCAGTGGCCAATGTGGACTTCTCACCTACTGTTGTAGTTTCCGTAGTGATCCCTTTTAATAAACGTGACTGCTTTTGAGGGTGGAGGCTCATCCCATATCTTTCCGTTTATTCCCTATAGTGGTAGGAAGTAACTCTTTGATATTGTGTTTCGGGTTGGATTTTTAAGAAGCTGCAAAGCTGCTAGTAAACTTTCTGCAGTCTGTGTGGTATGTGGCAACGAGGAGCTACTCCATTTTAGTAAGAAGTTGGCAAAGTTGTGTTCCAGCATAAATAATCCTTTTTGTGTTTCTGTAAAGGCTGCCAGGTTGATCTGACTTTGTTTTTCCTGGCAGTGGGAAATGAAACAGCCTCTTTAATACAGAGCGTGAGGGGTTTCCTGGGGTAGCAGCATCACCAGTTGTTGTGTTCCTCGCTCTTTCCTCAGTGCTGTGCTTGTTGCACTTGCAGCATCTTCTCTCCCTGAAGTGTGTGCCTGCCATGCCAGGTGTGTGTCTTGGCAGATGTTTCCAATGAGCAATGTAAAAGATTCCTGTGATAAATCCTGTTTCTGTTGTCCACAGTGGTGTCTGCGAGTGACCCCGTGTCTAAGTGTGGCGTTTGTCTTCTCACAAAACTCCTTCTCTGATACTTCTGAAAGTTAAGCCTGAAGTGCTTCGGTCTGAGAGTGTTTGGCTTCTTGTGTGCTCCTTTGCATCTGCTGGTTTCTGCCGTGCTGACTTGGTTCAGGATATGAGTTCTTACCTGAGTTGGCTGCTGGCACAGGAGGTAAAGCAAATACACACACAGAATCACAGAATCGCTTGGTTGGAAAAGACCTCTGAGATCATCACGTCCAACCCTACCCCCTAAACCATATCCTTAAGTACCTCATCTACCCGCTCTTTAAACACATCCCGGGATGGTGACTCCACCACCTCCCTGGGCAGCCTGTTCCAGCTTCTGACGACCCTCTCAGTAAAGAACTTCCTCCTTATCTCTAACCTGAACCTCCCTTGGCACAGCTTGGTGCCCTTTCCCCTTGTTTTATCCCCCATCACCTGGAAGCAGAGACCAGCACCCACCTCTGTACAACCTCCCTTGAGGCAGTTGTAGGTGGTGATGAGGTCTCCCCTCAGCCTTCTCTTCTCCAGGTTGAACAACCCCAGTTCCCTCAGCCGCTCCTCATCAGGCTTGTTCTCCAGAGCCCTCCCCATCCTGGTGGCTCTTCTCTGAACACGCTCCAGAATCTCAACATCCTTCTTCTAGTGAGGGGCCCAGAACTGAACACAGCACTCGAGGTGCGGCCTCACCAGTGCTGAGTACAGGGGGATGATCACCTCCCTGGACCTGCTGGTCACACTGTGTTTAATACAGGCCAAGATGCCATTGGCTTTTCTGGCCAAATAGACTGAAAACCCTTTTTCCTCTTGGCTTTGAGAAATAAGTTTTGAATGAAAAGAAAGGTTCAGAAAACTGTCCTGTTTCATTTGTCACCTGCTTTAGGTGCTGGCAGTGAAAGCATAATTAATGCTAAAAATCTGTGTCTGTTTGCTGGTTTCATTTTCCCTTCTTTGTAAATCCAGGGTAGGCAGAGGTATGGCAGTCCTCTGAGGATCCTGCTGTCCAAATTTAGAGAAGGTGAAATGGTGAAGGGTACCAGTAAAAGCAGGTTGACTGCTAACTGCTGTTTGAATTGTGGTTTTTCTAATGCTCTGATAAAGGAGTTGTCTTCATATCCAGTAGGATAGCATACGTTGTAATCAATAAAGTGTGCAATTAGGTACAACCTAGCATGAATGTATGATGGGTGGGGTGGCTTAAATGAGAACTGTTTTTGTTAAGATTACACTAATCTTACTAGTACCAGGTGACCTGCAATCATGCCAAGGTAACTGCAGAACTTGGGGTGTAAGGGTGTTACACGTGACAACTTTTCCATATATGCCATTACAGAATTTGAATAACTCAGGATAGACAGAAACACCTTGTCTGTCTGTGGAGCTGGGGTCCTGTTCTGATGGTACCTGACCTTAAGACACTGCAACATCCGATGCTGTCCGGAGGCCAACATGTTATTTAAAGCATAACTTGGTGCAGTGGTTGGGTAAGAACGTGGGGTTAGGTGGGGTTATGCTGCACGTGCACGCATCCACAGTCCCATCCTCTGCCAGCACCAGAGGTGCTGTCACAATATTTATGACTGTAATTTGCAGCTGAACTAAATCTGAAGTCAGTTTTGTAACTTCTTGTGAGTTGGGAGTGGTTATTGGCAGACTGGGGTGATGATTGTAGTCAGACTCCGATGTGTTCTGCTCGGTGCACTCAGACCAATGCAGTCCTTTCTAGCTGTAGCTGTGTGATGCTGCTCAGTAGCTGTTAGGATGAAGTTGTATGTGGTTTGTTTCCCCGAGAGCTTGGCCCAAGGCAGGCAGTACCTGTGGCTGACTGAGAATGCCATCTCTGCCGCGTTGTGTAACCGGTGGCTGATTTTTCTCCTGCGGTTGTTTCTTAATGTGATGATGCTCTTCAGTGTACATGTGCAGTGCAAGAAAGAGGTGCAGGTGAGCATCCACCTGCTTTTTTGAACCACACGCTTAGGTGAAACGCCTGACTTTTTTGGTGTCTCTGCTTGGATATGTAGTGTATTCTAGCTCAAAGGTCATGGCTCTGTGTTATCAGAAGAGCTGTTAAAACCATAAAAGTTTTAATATTGCATAGTTGGTTTTTTTTCCCCCCAGAAGAGGAAATGAATCACTAAGCTGTACCCACCTTCTTTCCTGGTCTCTGACACTGAACTTGCTGCTCTGTGGCAGCAGGCTCGGAGCTCACAGCATGTAAGGTTTCTTGGAAAAATGAATAGGCTTGTATTTAAAATGTGGATAGGAATGTCTCTCCTATAGGCAATTCTAGAGCGTATTTATAGTCATCGGATGGGTCATGAAAAGTCCATGGAATTGCATTCAGAGGATTTCTTCAACGTTTAGTACAGATAGGATAGCAGAGAAGCTTCTCAGCTTACGCAGTGGGTGATGTAAGACTGTAGGGATGTGTGAGCACATTGGTAGAAGAACAGCGGGAGGTGACGTTCATTGGAGTAAGTGTTGAATCAGTACAGGTATTCTCAAAAGGGCATTTGTCAGTGAATTGGTTTTGACCATGTGGAATAACTTTTTTAGTTTGGGCATTTGTCACAAGCAGAGGCACCTCTAAGGACCTGGAAAAAAATTGTATGGTTTTTTTTTTACCTCATTGAAATTGTGTATAGTTTTGGTTTGTTGGTTGGTTTGGTTTTTTTCAGTAGCTATGTTTTGGTATTAGTTAACCTCAGTTCCATACCCTTGGGATGTAGCCTCTCATCTTTTCCAGATGAAGTTCTGGTTACCTGGGAAAAGCATTAAAAGCTGTGATGTGATCTCTGTTTATTAGATACTGGGTGAGAAGCACTCAATTCCCATTGCCTGTTTATCCAGAAAGCAGCTACTAGTCGGCAGCCACAGGTAGGAGGTGTGGCGTGTGCCTGCTTCTGAATTGCTGCTATTCACAGCCTGGTCTGTCAGTGGGAGAACATGAAAGTCAACAGTAATTCATCAAGCTGTGGAACTGCAGTAACTGGAGCTCTCATGCACGATCATTTTCAGATCTGGATGCCGTAAAATTCTATGGTTTCATGAACTGGAGCCACAGTGATACAGTTAAACAGTCTCAAAAGTGACAGAGAAGAGAGAGCTTTCATGGTTTTTCCTTTGCAGCGTTGGCTCAAGGAGGCTGTTGGTTTTCACAGTGCTGCTGCCCCTCCAGCAGCTGCTGGTTCTTGTTTGCTGAGATCTGGTGTGTGAGTTTGCAGAGTGGTGCTGTAAAGACTCTTAGGGTGTAATAAATAACCTCCTGCAAATCATTGTACTTCCAACTTGGATCAGCTCGGTGTTGGAGGGACGCAGTGCTGAAAAGCAGATTAGCCTTAGTTGTGCAAGCCAGAGAGTGATGCAGATGCCTCAAAAAGGGCGTGCGTGGGGCAGAGGCAGTTCCTTTTGCTGGCACTGGTCCTGAAGAAAACAGTGTGTGAACCTGTGGCCTTTATTATTGTAGCCTTAAATTGCCATCTGAGCTGAGACGTGGTAAGCAAATGTTCCTACACCTATCCCAACCATGGCAATTTTCTGACTCAAGCCAGCAGTATGTTTTTAAAACTACTTCAGTATTAAACCTGGCCTCAAAGCGCTGCAAGTTCCTTATCTGCATCTGGAGTATAGCAGTGCTGCTGCTCAAGGAGAAGTTCCTACTGCGTCTTTGCTGTTTTGTTTCTGTACTTGCACCGATTCTGATGCCTCTAAAGCTACGGTGACCAAGTAGAGGATTTGCTCTGGTTGAAACTTAGTTCTGCTCTGCAGCCATCTGGGTGTCTGTTTTGGCAAAAGGGAACAGGAATAAATGAGTATCAGGAGGAAGGTGGCGGTGCAGTTTGTAACTCAGTGACTGCATAGCTATAGCATAATCGTATCCTAAGAGCAGACCCTTGCTTTTGAAAAATTACTTTGAAGTTATTAACGCCAGGCTTGAAATACAGACGTGCTCCAGCGTCTGAGATGAGCAGGTGTCTGGTGAGGCCACAAAATGCAGTGTCTGCTGAGGCCAGCAGGTATTTGTGCTTTTATTGATTCGTCAGCTGTTGGAGAGCCTACCGCAACTCTGGCTTCCTTTCCCATGTGATACTATGGATGCCATAGGAGAATAGCTGGTTTTGTTCTGTTGCTGGCTCCCACCCATCATTAATTCTTTGCTGCTGTCCTTTTTTGATGTATTTGATTTGTATTTTTGGCGTCAACCTCTTTCCTAGGTGTTGGTGTTTCTTTTATGAGAATATTTAAAAAATACGTTTCTTATTACGTCTGGCTATAAACTGCAATTTGAATACAGTCCAAGGAAACATCCTAGATACGTCCTTGTCCTAACCCTCTTTTCAGCCTGATGTTATCAATACTGACACTTATTGAAATGTGTTATCTTGGTTTCCTTCTTGTCTCCTAGCTGCTGCTGTGTGCATCTGGCAAGATCCCTCATAACATATTTGAATACTAGAGAGTTACAGAATAGTATGCTAATCGTAGTCTGGTTAGTTACCTAATAGGTTGTAGTATTCCTAAGACTAGGAGTACAAGCAGAAATTAATCTCGGAGACTTCTAGGGATCCAGATGGCAATCTATCTGCAGATAGCAATTTGCATCTAACAACTGGGTTTCTTTGTTTTGGTACCTCGGCTTTTGAGATCTGATCTTCAACTTCTCCGAAAAAGTAGTCTAGGGAAAACCATGATGTCTTCCCTCCCC
>NW_010197187.1:0-81971 GCF_000695765.1 Mesitornis unicolor | reverse complement strand
CCGTGGGCGTAGTGGGGGAGGGGGGCATATAGAAGGAGGGTACTGGGCAGCAGTGTGCCCGGAGAGGGCTGAGGATTTTTTGGGGTGCTGCTTATAAACGGGGAGTCAAAGTAACAGCAGGGAAAATGAACCTGGTGTGATGGGGGGGTCCCAGGTAGCTGGGGGCTCCCTCTTAAACCCACCGGTGGGGGTGTCACCAGCCTCAGCTTTCTCTTTACAGCCTTGAAGGAGGCATCCTGCCCCATGTCTCCCTCAGGGTCCCCTTACAGCCCAGCGTGGTCTGTGGCCACTGTGCCCTGCCCAGGAGGAGCTGGTGTCACCCCGCAGGTGGGGACGGGCCCCTCTGCCAGGACTCATTTCTGGACCGCAGACTTGTTTTCCTCCGTGCCGCCCCACAAGTTGCTGCTCGGGGCCCAGGTGTGGGATCTCGTCTGGCCCCAGGGGTCCACCCCGCTGTGGCTGCGTCCCTGGGAAATCCCGGGGGCTCTCCAGCACCCGCATGGAGTTTTGGCAGGGCCACTGGCGGGGGTGGCACTGAGTCACCCTGTGTTGCTGCAGCAGGAGCTCTCTTCCATGCGCTTGGGGACCCAAGGGCCACGAGTCACTTGTCACACTCAGCCAGGTCCCCGCAGCCCAGGGTGGGCAGAGGTGTAACCTCTGGAAGGGCTCTGCTTTGGCAACACGATGTGGTTTGGGATGTGACAAGCCCAGCAGCGTGTTATCCCTCCAGTATTGGAGTCTGGACATGTGCCAGCCCTGAGGTGTCCTTGCCCTGCTTTGTGCACCAGGCTGTGCTCAAAGTTGTGCCTGCAAAGGAGCATCTTCCATCAGGTGCTGCTGTCACCAGCAGCTCCCATTCAGTGGCCAGTGCTGGCTGGAGGGTGCCCAGACTCAGCCTCGCCTCCCGCAACACTCGTTTCTGCAGCAGCCTCCCCGAAAGGATGTTTAGCTGCTTTGGATGGTGTAAACCCTCAGGGAGGAAAAGGCTAGGCTGAGTCAAATCACTAATGAAAGCAGGAGAAAAGAGTTTTCAGACCTTTGTTTTCATGTTTCTTAAAGTCTCACTGCTGTCACCCCAGCTTGCTAGTAGCTTGTTTTCGGTGCTGCTGCTGCTGCTACTCTCAATGAAGCAAAAATGTGCTCAGGCAGCTGCAGGCTGGTGCTGCAACCCTGCTGTGGATGAGGCTGATGCAGAACAGCTGCACTTCATTTAGTTTTTGCATTTAGGTTAATTTTCTAAACCTAGGTTTGAGGCAGAGCCTGCAAACTCCAGGGATATACAGAATGTTGACACTTTAATTTTTGTGTGTGTTGGAGGTGTCTGGGTTGTGGGTTTTTTTTTTCTCTTGTTCAGAGCAAAAACTTGGATGGAGTTGCAAATTGTTTTTGAAACATGATTGCAAAGTGTTTTGGAGCTCTGGGTGTTGCTCAGATTAGAGTTTAAACCCAGAAAGATGTGGAGATAAAGAGCGAGAGCCTAGCGGTGGTGGTTGCAGCGGTCGCATCCCTCGGTTACGGTGCCTGTGTAGGGTTGGAGGCGACAGCTGGTGTGTCCTGTGGGGCTGGGCTGGGTGATTCACTGCAGATTTCTGCAGTGATTCCCAGTTTGCTGCACCGCGAGCCAGGGTGCGTTTGGTCCGAGGCCAGCTCCAGCTTCCCGATGTTGTTCTGCCAAATTAAAGTGGGGGGAGCTCACTGCTCTGTCTTCCCTGGCATCATGTGGCCATTGCTCTCCTGCACCCTGCAGCCCGGTTGGGGCGAGAGAGGAAGGGATGAAAATTGTTGGAGGTGCTTGTACAGAGGGAGAAGCTGCAATGCCGGTGTGCATTGGTTTTGAGTAGGGGGTTAGGGCTCCTCCCTGGCTTCCCTGCATCTCTGGTGCTGGAGGACGGTGCAGCTGGCCAGTTCCTCCTCCCCCTGCGGATCAGGGCACCCCAATTTGGAGAAAAGCAAACCAAAACTGTCACTGCGTGCCTTGTGCTGAACGTGAAAATGAAGACATGAATTTTGCACTGCGAAAGAAGAACTGAATCCAGATGAAAGCACTGACAGAGGGGCACCATATGCTGCTCTGTGTGCCCTGTGCTACAGCAGTGCTCGGGACGAGGGATGCCAAATGCAGCAGCGGCTTTGCCATCAGTACGACGTTCCGGCCACGGCAGGGACGGGCCTGTGACACCCCCTCAGTGGTACGGGGACCACTGCGGCCCTGCCATGCTGCAGCTCACCTGGGGTAGTTTCTACTTCTCTTTTTTTGGGGGACTGCTGAGCCGTTCTTGGCATGATGGGGCTGCCCATTTTTGCATTATTATTTTGCAAGTGGAAATTTGTGCATGAGTTTTTCTGGGGTAGAGCTGCTCAGGTGAGTGCCTCGAGGTTGTTATTGAGCAACAGGAGGCTCCTGCCATGTCTGAACTCAGCTCCCATCAGTGCTTTGAACTTGTGCTGAGCGGTCCGTGTGAGGATGGGAAGGGGACATGAGGTTCCTATGGGAAATATGTCTGCCACCCACCCTGGTCTTTCCCTCCTCTCTACAAGATTTCCCTTCTGCTTCCCTAAGAGGCTTGGTATCATGGGACTCCCCATCCTTGACTTGTCTTTCATGGCCAGAGGCAATGAGGGGACATTTTTGTCACTGGTCCATTGCCAACCCTTTTTCTGTGAGAGTCCCACGTATCCAAAGCCATCATTGGGTGTCTCCAGGTGGCCTCTGTTAAGCCACCCAAGGTTGAGTCCCCCTTGTGCTGCGTGTGTCGGGTTGGGATTATTCACCTTCCCCATAGCACAGCTGGTGATGTGGGTGCGATACGCATGAGTATGCAGTGAGCATCGCCCTGTGCTGCAGCCGGGAGGGGTGGATGGGACCTTTCACCAGCGCTTGCTGCTGGCACCGAGTCCTCTTCACTGACCTCCTGGGTGGGAGCCTGGGGAGCGGCTGCAGCTCCCGAGTGCCTTTCCCAGCATGGAGACCAAAACCCGGGTTCCCATTTTTCTGATCTTGTCTTTGGCCACCAATTAGCACGACGTGAGAACTTGTCTCCCCGATGCCATGCTTGTGTGACTCCTCGGATGCTTTAATTGCAGGGTTTTCAGCAGCCAGGGTGCGATGAAATGGTAATTGTTGTGATTGTATGCTGTGCGGTAACTGAAAGACGTGGCTCTTTGACGAAGCTTAATTAGGAAATAGGGACACTGTTGGGAATGGCTCTGTGATGCGATTTTCCTAATGAAAGCTACTGAATAGGCAGCCTTGTAATGAAGAACAGACTTGTGAGGGGCACTGCCAATTGCTCTTCTCTAGTGTTAATTTTGTATTTCCTCCCCATTGTTTCTAATACCCTCTTGGAAAAGCTTGAAGATAAAATGCTTTATTTTCTTACGCCTCGTATCCTGTTTGGCAAGCCGCGATTGTAGCATGTGCATCTGGAATACATGAGTGGCCAGGCATCAGCTCTTTCAGACTTGTTAATCTCTGATTTCAAGCTCTGCCACTGAAGAGCATTAAAAAAAAAAGGCAACTTCGGCTTGTGGTCGGATGATCTGCTCCCTTGCTGGCATGGCGCTGCGGGAGATGCTCGGCTGCACTTGCAGATGCATAGCTGGAGGAGAGCTGGCTCTGTTGAGTGTGAAGGCAGCGCGATGCTATGGGAAGTGCTGTTTGTTTGGAAATGGCGTGGCGGGGTTTAATGTTTGAGGCTTGGCTGGTTTCATCTCAGCTGTCCTCTCCTTGCAAGCGCAATTGCTGTATTCAACTGTGACCTCCTGCACCTGAGAGTTCACTGGGTTTGAGTCTCCTGCTTGTAAGACAGAGCCTAGGGGCCTGATCCTGGCCAGGGCAGCTGTGTGGCTCAGTGCTCCCACCTGCACTGCACCATTCCCCGAAAGGGGCTGCCCAAGCCCCTGGTGTGTGCCCAGGAAGAGCTGAGGGCTCGGCACTCCCTCCCCAGCGGTGCTGGGCAGTGAAAAGGGCTGCAGATGTTTCTAGCTGACAGCTGTGAGTGTGACCCTTTTGCTGAGTTAAAAGCGGAATAGGAAAACACTACCTGGTGGGGTGATGTGGTCCTGTGGCGCTGTGACAATTATTAATGACTCGGTGCTGCAGGGGGGACCGTCCATGGTTGTAAGGGGGATGGGGCTTGGCTTTCCCTCAAGTGCTTTGTTCCATTGCCCTAAATTATTGCGGTGCTTGGGGTGAGAGCAGCTTGGGTGCTTCTGAACTGCTGCTAGACCTTATTTTGGGGTGGGTTTAAGCAGAAGTGAGGAGATCCAGGCGTGAGCAGCTCATGTGACAAGGGTGCAGGGGAATGGAAGGGCACGCTGGAGCATTGTCCCCCCAGTCACGCTGCCCACAGCTGCCCGACACTGCTCCGGCCAAGCAGGAAGGGCTCAGCTTCAACCCGATCTTGTGACTGTCCCTAGCAGCTCTGCAGTAGGGAATTTGTCATTGTTTTTTATCTTACGTTGGAGGGTTTTGTGCTCTAACATGAAGGTATTTTCAATATTGTGTTAACATCTGCTGCAATGCAGCACTGTGTGGATGGGTGTACGGCTGCTGTGTGCATGCTTTAGGAAAGACGGCGTTGTCTTGAGCTTGAAAAAGTGTTTTTCATCCCTTCCACAAAGGCCCATTCTTTGTTGTCTCAAATTAGGATGAAATGCTTCCCCTTTCAGCTGCTTCCCCCATCGCTCTGTGTCTATTTAAACCCTTGGCTCAGAGGCTTCTCTGCAAACAAGCTCTCATCCTTTCAGGTGGCATTTCCCTTTTCTCATTGTTTCTGGCAATCTGTACATGTGAAACTTCACAAATGTTTCTTCGTTCTCAGTGTCTCTGTGTTTATAAACCTCACAAATTGGTACATACTGCCTGCGGCTGCGTGATGGGGTGACAGCAGCTTTCGGGTGCGGAGGCTTTGCAGCCTGACCAAGCAAACTCCAGCCTTGCAGAGCCTGGCTAGGTGACATCCATGCTGCTCCTCATCTGTGCTTGTGATTCCTGCTCATCTGAGAGGGCTCCTGCTTGAGGCATACCTCTCTGGATCAATTAGCTGGGTTGCAATCAAAAAAGCCAATGAGCCTTAGGTCCCCAAGGGATGGCTTGTTAAATGCAAATTGTTTCCAGGTTGATCTGGCCTGAATGCTGATGGGTGTCCAGTCCTTCAGGGAGCTCAGATGGTGTGGAGGAATAGCTACATGGGTCTAAATCCACTTTTGCTGGTACGGAGCATGCCTGGAGCCTGGGGACCTCCTTCATGGTGGGCCCTGAGCTGCCAGGTTGTGGCACTGGGTTTAGGAGTGATGGCAGGCTGGTTAATGACATCCCACCTGTAGTCTCCATCCAGAACACCACCATGAGGGTGATGCCTTAGGATGAAGGGAGCAGCCTTTGACTCTGTGGAAACTGGGCACTTGTGGTCACCACCATGCCAGTTCCCAGGAGCCAGGTGACCGGCCCCATGTGCTGTGATGCTCCTGCCCATCATGGGAGGAACCAGGGGCTGGAAGGGGTTCAGGCAACATTTGGTGTATGAGCTCTTTGCACACCTTGCTCCTGTGACTGACTGGAGCAATCTGGGGACTTGCTGTGTGTGTGGGAGACCAGCTGGTCGGGCTGTGCCAAGCTGGCTGGAGACACTTCAGGGATGGGTGTTCTCAGTATCCCTTGCCAGCTGTCATGTCACCACCAAATGTAGACACTGTGCCAGGGAGAAGGGATGGAGAGTGGTGGATAGGGCCTTCATGTGAAGAAGATACCTTTTGCTTGTCTTCTCCATGGCTTTTTGGGCTGGTAGAGATGTGGCTCTGGTGACTGTACTAGGCCAAGCCACAGCATTGTCCAGCTTAGGGTCCTGCCCTCAGCCAGGGAGAGTCTAGGGCTTGGACCTTGCTCGCCATGATGCGATGGCACCGAGCTCTGCAGCCCCAGCATCTTCTCTTTGTGCAGCCTGCCCGTTTTCACATCTGCAGGGACTGGCACATCTGGGATGCAGTGGTGGCCTCCAGCACAGCTTGAGCCTGGTTCTTCCCAGAGGTGAACGCAGGGTTTGGAAAGGTTTTGTGCCCTAGGCTTGTCATTCCCCACTCAAACGGCCAAGTGTGGATGCAGCTGTGATATTTCAGTGCTGTGGGCTGTTTGAAGATGCTCAGGAGCTGGACAGCCTGGTGGGGTTGGACACTGCTGGTCATCTCAACGGATGCCCACCTCTCCTTGGTGTGTCTCCTTATTTGGAGACTTCCTTCCTTTCCATTGGTTATGGTGCTGGTGCTCACAGTACCGAGTTCTCTAGTCAAAGTGGGGCTGACACCCTTCTGTGTGCAGGTGTGAATCACAGTCCTGCCTGCCTTCGGCCTGAGGGTGGTGGGGAACAGCCAAAAACATTCTGGCCATCATCTGTCTGTTGTGGTGCTGCAGCCAGTGGTGCTGGAAGTAAATTGAAGGTTTTGGGTAACCAAGCCAGGGACTGAAAAGGCTCCTGGGTTCCCAGCAAGACCTCCACAATGGCAGGAAGCAACTTGTAAAGCTTCCTTTGGATACACAGGGCCTTGGGGGAAAGATTTACTTGCTTGTTTATGCTGTAAGTTAATCTATTTAGTGGGTTTGGCATTAAAGCTCACAAAAAGCCCTCTGAAATGGTCACGCTGCTTGTTTGTAGTGCTTTGTCTCTCACTTACTTAGTCTCACAGCTGGAGTAGTTAAGCAGAGACGGAGCCAATTGAAATCTCACATGTAAACTTGTTTTTCGGAATAGGCTGAAGGAATTAGCATCAGCTCTTGCTGTTCTTCATTGCAGGGGAGCTGTGGGGGAGAGGCAGCGTGGGGCAGAGGTTGGGGTCCCCTCTGGAAAGGACTCGTGTTTGTGTGTGCTCTGTGTCACTTTGCTTGGTTGTGGGATGGGGATGGTCCCTGGCCCTATTGAGGCTAATAGATAGTTTTGCAATAGGGAAAAAAAAAAAAAAGAAAAGGCAAAACCCAACCCAAATCCCCCAAAAGCTCTCCCCTTCCTGTAAGCCAGTATAGCAGAGTAGGGAGCAATATGACCTGTTTTTTAGGGCGCAAGAAGTCTTAGGAAGAGTTTGGAGAGGCACAGGAAAGTGCTGGGTCAGTGGAACAAAGCATAGCTGATGAGATTTTTTTCATTATATCGTAGTATCACTGTTTCCCTTTGTGTTTTATGCTATCCTAAATATGATAGTGCCACCCATGTGTAACCTTGCACAGTAAAAATGGATTTTCCCCAAGGGCCATGCCCAAAGAAACCCCATGTACACTGCAACTGTTGTAGAAAGCATGTGAGACATGTGGGGTTGAGGTCTGTGCCCAGAGGTGGTAGCTGCTGGGCTGTTTCCCAAGATGAAGATGTCATTGCAGCATCTTCAGCTTGGGAGAGAACTCAGCATCTTCAGCCTCAGTGAAGTCTTCAGCTTGGGAGGGAGCTCAGCGCCTGCTACATCTAGGCATGGATGTTAACCCCAGGTGTCCTGTATGCTTTTGGATGCTTTAGGGTGTCTTCTGCTGATGGAAATACCTGGAGTCTTGTTCCATTTGCCCCATGTGAGTGGCTGTAAGACCTTTCCAACAGGGGTGTCTCCTTGTTGTCTGTCCCATCAGGTTGAACAGCCACCCTAGGTAGTGTTGGGAGGTATTGTTTGATGATGTGTCATGTCCTTCCCTTCCTTCTCAGCAGGGGCAGCTTGGGCTGTGCCTTTATTTAGTGAAAGACCTTTTTTTTCCTCTGCATTATGCATTTGCTGAATTCTTTATTTTTTTCCCCTGGTTCTCTCCTGTGACATGAGCCACTTCCCTGTTGAACTTCCACCTTCCCTGAAGAGCAACCCTGGAGTTTCCATTACGCACCGCTGATGGCACCCGCTGCCCAGCCAGGCTGTGCCAAGCACCATCGTGATCTCCAGGATAAACCTTGCACTAATCTTGGCTTAACTTGACACTGAGCTTGCAATTGACTGTGATGTTGGGTGTAAGTTTAACCTTCATTATTGTGATAGAGACCGATACAAGCTAAATTTAACTCTTGCATCATGTGGCAAGGGGTTTTTATAATTTGTGCCAGGAACAAGTACATTTTCTCTCTGAAAAGTGAGTATATGTAACTGGTCTTTTCTTGCTGAGATCAGATATGTGTCACTTCTGCTGGTTTTTGAGGAGAAAAATAGAGGCTTTTCTTACCCTTGCTGAGTTTTTCCAAACCCACGCAGTCCATCGAGGGGTCATGAGTGGGGTAGAGGTGGCTGATGTCCTGGGACACCTCTCTGCACCAATTGCGGGCTGGCTGAGCTGTGTTCGTGTGCCGGGGAGGCGTGGAGGTGCTGCTGGTGGCAGAGCTGCTATTGCCCATGAGAGCAGGAGGAGAGGAGATGGGCTTGGCTCTGTGCCCCTGGCCAGAAAGTGAAGCGTGGGCTGCTGAAACCTGCCAGCCGTGGTCTGGTGTGTTGGAAAGTGCTGGTAGAAAGGAGGTAAAAAGAAGCACGGAGGTAGAGCTGGAATTTTTTTTTTCTTAATTTTTAATTTTTTTTTTAAGAAGTTGCTCTTCAGTGTCAAGATGTACTTTACCATGGTGAAATCCAAGAAATTCCCACTGACTTCTGTAGCTGCTCATCTGCCCTAAAGCCAGAGGATTGCAAAGGCAATGGGGACTGGGGAGTGTAGGCTGGAAAGGGCCATCAGGACTGGGAGGGCTGAGGGTCTCTGCTGGCCTTGGGGCAGGGACCGCTATCCCTCTGTCTTTCAGTTTGAGTCTGCTACTGCTTGCTCTGCCTTCAAGGACATGGACACGGCTCAGTCTCCTCCTCTTTACAGCCTTTCTGTGACTGAGTTCATCCTGTTTCCCACCCTCAGCAGAGCAAAGCGTATTTTCTCCCCATGCTTCAATTTGAAGCTTGTCCCTCAGTATCTCCAGGAGTGGGACTTTTGCAGTTTTCTTCAGAAACCACTGCAAAAAGTAATAGACCTTATTCTAACAACGTCAGGGAGACACATTCCTCCCTGCGCCTTTCACTTCCAAAAGCTTGATACTTGAACAGTTCAAGAGCGTTGCGTTACACAAGCTAAAAATCACAGAATATGGAGATGAAGGGTGCAGCCTGTGTTTTTAACTGGAGATGAAGGCAGCGTCTTGGCAATGGTAACAGCACCTCTGACTGAAAGGACCTGCAGTGAGTCACTGGAGTTGCATACAGAGAAATGTCTTTTTGGAGAAAGAGAGAACGTACCATCATAACTGTTCTTCTTGGTGATGGCTCAGTGGGACTAATTTAGAGATTTGTATTTCTCGGCATCAAAATACATCATAGCCTTAAAGGGGTAGTGGGTGGAATTCCCCTGTTATCTGTTTGTCAAGAACACACTAGATCCTGTCCTGAAAAATGGTGTTTGTAAAAAAGAACATTTTAAAAATAAGTCAAGAGGAAGTCTCAGTTTGGGTGGTAGGGAGGTTTGCAGACAATTCTGCGCTGGACATTATCGCAGTTGTGGTTTCAGTTTCCCCTAAGCGTTGCTGCTAGGATCTGATGCTGGTCATGGTCTCCGTGTCGCTGCCCCATTCGCATTGCTAACCTCGCAGCAAGGGAATTGCTCGCTTACAGAAGTCCCAGAATAGTCTGTAAGTGTCTTCGTCTTGTACAAGTCTGTGATGTGTTGCAAGGTACTTCTCTTTCTCAAGGAAATGCATAGTTGGTCTAAAATTCAGAGCTGAATATGGAAGCAACAGACCTTCAAATTACTGGTTTGAGCTCAGGTCAGTTGACATGCAAAGCTGATGCAAAACATTGTAATCCTCACTCAATTACTGTTGAATATCTATCTCTGGGAGGTTCCTTGGCTTCCTAAAATGTACACCTGGTCTTCTCAGTGTCCAGTGTTAAGGAGGATGGGTGCTCTGCTCCCACCACAAATTGTGTACCCAAAAAGCTGAACCCACAACGGATGAGCTGCTGCTGTTCTCATTCTCTCCCATCAGTTCCTACAAAGATGATCAAGGGAGTGGAGCATCTCCCTTATGAGGAGCGGCTGAGGGAGCTGGGTCTCTTTAGTTTGCAGAAGAGGAGACTGAGGGGAGACCTCATTCATGTTTATAAATATTTAAAGGGTGAGTGTCACGAGGATGGAGTCAGGCTCTTCTCGGTGACAAACAATGATAGGACAAGAGGTAATGGGTACAAGGTGGAACACAGGAGTTTCCACTTAAATTTGAGAAGAAACTTCTTCTCAGTGAGGGTGACAGAGCACTGGACCAGGCTGCCCAGAGAGGTTGTGGAGTCTCCTTCTCTGGAGACATTCAAAACCCGCCTGGACGCCTTCCTGTGTAACCTCATCTGGGTGTTCCTGCTCCGGCAGGGGGATTGGACTGGATGATCTTTTGAGGTCCCTTCCAATCCCTAACGTTCTGTGATTCTGTGATATCCCCTGTAAATGATGGGGCTAGTGGTCCATCCACACTGATGATGGTTGCTGGTGCTGCCCTCAGCCCTGCCATCGCCAGGGCTACTGGTCCACATTCAGGTTTCAGCTACCTGCCATGACTTCCTTGCTAAAACTAGAACCAGTCCATTGCTCTGGATTTGTCCTGGTGTGACCTCAACCCTGGGTGCTCTGTGTCTCCTTCCCACTCTTGCACTGTGTTTTGCAGGATAGTTTACCTTGGTATCACCAGTCAGGTTTAGGAGGAGACTGTCTTCATAAAGTGGAAATAAACTCCTGGAGCTGAAGTCTCATCAGTGATACTGTGATGAGAAGTTCATTACCAGGATGATAACATGGTGACGGTTTCACTCTGAAATCACCAAAATTTTGTTGTGGTTGCATTTTAGGGGCAGTCCGACCTGCTTGTCTAACTTTTTCTTGTTTAAAAAATCACTGAAAAAATGACTTGAGAGAGGAGAGCCAGTGACAGCCCCAAACAGCAGCGTTCAGCAGTGGGAAGTTGGGTGCTGGAGCCTTCCTCGCTTCTCTGCCATCGCTTCAAATCCTGCTTGTGTCGGTCAGACTTAGCAGGTTGCATAAGAGATTGCATCTTCCCTCCAGGAGTGATGGGGAGGCGCTTGGTTATAGGGACAGTTCATTTCTTCAGTAACCTCAGGTGAGGGTCCCTGACTGGCCCTGCTGCAACTGATGGGAATTTTGCCTACCAGCTGAAGAGTTAATGCGTCTTTTTTGCACTTGCAAAAATGTTGTTTTCTGCTTTTGTTTGTTATGAATCAAATTTGAGGGTGAAAGAAATGAAAGCTAAACTAAGTGACTCTATTGCAATTTCCGTGTTCCCATTATTGCACTATCTGAGCTGCTTACAGGCTTTGAAACATTTGGTTGTGCAACTGCTGGCTAAAGAAGGAAGTGTGATTATTCCTGCTTTGCATGTGGGAAGCAGCTTAGAAGAATAAAGATGGAAGTCCTCTTGCTTAAGGATGCCTGCCTAAAAATGTAGGCCTCTAATTTAACTTAGTCTGTGGGATTGCTTTGAAGCGGGGTTCAAGTTGGATGGGATGAGCTGACCTCCAGACTAGGTGCTCTCTCTCTCTGTAGATGGTGATTTGCTTAGAGATTCACCTCATTATTGCATAGGTAAAGTTGGAGGCAATGAATCCTACCCCTGACATAGACCCAGTGTCACTGCAGAGCTTTACAGCAGAGCAAATAGTTGATGTGGGTTCTCCAAAGTCACCAGATGCTTTTTTTGCTCCGTTATCTTGCCTCATGTTTTGGACTCCATTTTTTTTATATTTTTACTCTACTTTACTTTACTCTACTTTACTTTATTTTTGGCTTTGAATGATAGTCCTGAAGTTGTCAACCTTAATTACATTGCTGTAAGAAATAAGGTACCAAGAGTTTTGGCTGATGGTCTTTGCCTTAATATATTGTTGACTCTGCAGCAGGTTCATGAAGGTATTCAGGGTGTTTGGGGGCTTTCTTCACTTCATGAAACACTTTGGTGTGCTGGTAAAAGCCTTTGTGGGGATGCCAGCAGGGCTGCTGGTGGCCCAGGGTGTTCAGAGAAGAAGGTGCAAACCTTTCTAGTAGAAAGTCCAAGTGCACAGTTGTTGTGCATATGAATGAGCCCCTTCTGGACCTAAGCAAAGTGCACCTGACGTAGACATCAACCAGCTCTGGATGGCTTAATTTCATCTGAATCCTTGTCATGATCAAGTGTTTTGTAGGCAAATAATGGCACAGTTTTCTTTAGATGGTGATGAGTATCGGCTTGCTGTCAGTCTTGCATCCCACAGAAGTTCTCTCTCCTCTGAGCAGCTGCGCTTTGGGGATTTTTTTGGAGAGGAACTGAATTATCCTGCTTAATCCACTCATCTGGCTGGGTTGTCGTGCTCAGCAGTGGCGAAACCTGAGTGACGCCTTCCCTTGATCCATGGCTCTGAGGTTGCAGCTGATTATTGCTATTGATGCTCTCTGTATGTGCAGTGGGAAGTGCGGGAAGTCCTGTCCCTGCCTGACTTGCCCTGATGCTTCCTTGCCAGTAACATTTACCCAGTGGAGGAAGCTCTGGGAGAAGAGAGGCTGATTGGGGTGGGGTCAGGTTATGAACTTCTAGAGGAATGATCTAGATGGCTCAGGAAAGTGAATCTATCCATCTGTATGACCAGTGAACTTGCAACTGTCTCTAGTCTTAACTAGCCATTAAAAAAGACAGCTCCATCTCTCAGATTCAAGGTGAACCCGTCATCTGAAAGACTGACACTGCATCCATCTGCTGAGAAGTATACATGGCCACTGAAACCAAAATGCAGACAAATTTTCTTAGTAGTTTATCCCAGAAGAGCAAATGTTGACCGCCCCTTATTGTTTTTTCCCCAGGCCATTAAACTGCTGGACAATGGCCTTGCAAACCCATGAGTAACCTTCTAGGGACTGACTCAGCATGGCTGTACTGAGTTTTGCTGT
This sequence comes from Mesitornis unicolor, assembly GCF_000695765.1. Classification (NCBI taxonomy): domain Eukaryota; kingdom Metazoa; phylum Chordata; class Aves; order Mesitornithiformes; family Mesitornithidae; genus Mesitornis; species Mesitornis unicolor. Next base: position 69,064 of record NW_010197187.1, on the reverse strand, counting down.
CTATAAGGATTTGGTCCACCTGAGAAAGTACATTTTCCCTGTTTGTTCTGGGAAGATGCAAGCCTCTGTGCTCAGAGCCTTTAAAGACAGCAGATCTTGTGATTGTGATGGCTCTTGTGTGTTCTGTTTTCTCAGTAACTCCCAACAAAGTGTAAATTATGGATGTTGTGCTTTGACCTTGTGATTGCCAGTATGCGTCTCTTGCTTCATTAATACACTGTAATTCCTGTGCTGGCAGATACTACCTCTAAAAATATCTAGAGGTGCCTCTCTGGTGATAAGGCTGTGGCAGTGAGTTTTAAGCAGGGAATATGTTAAGACTTGATCCACTCTTTAGCTGTGCTGTGGAAAGCTTCTGGTAATATGGCTTATCAAACCCCATTGGGGAAGAGAGGCAAGAGATTTTGTCTTCTAAATGGGGATGCCATTTCTGCTGGTGTCAGCAGAAACCCAAGCCATTATGGCTGTAAGAAAAGCCACCTACATATGGAGTGGTGTGTGAATCTGCCGTCCAGACTAGAAGACGTAACTGAAGTGCTTGGGGTCAGCATAAGTTTTTGCCCCCGTGCCCATGCTGAGCAAATAGGGGGAAGCTCTGGTGAGAAATGGTGGAAAGAGTCTTTCCTTCAGGTGTTATCAGTGGTCAGTTGGTATGTAGGTGTTCCTTTAGTGGGAAGAGTCCAGCTCCACAAATGTGTGGGGAGGAGCAGATCCCTTGGATGCTCTGGATCTGCTCTTCCTCTGTCACTAGACAGTGCTGTGTGGCCATGGGAAGGGGCCAAGGGCACTGACCACCTTCAAACAAGAAGAGAGAGCCCCAGGATTGCTTGAGCCCAACCTCTCCATGCATGTCGTTGTTTAGGAGAGTGCAGAAAGTCACTGCTTGGACCTGTACGGCTGCTTTTGCGTGTCTTTCCTTCCCCAGCCTCGCTGTGGCTGAGCCACCAAGGGACAGCACGGTTATTTCTGACCTGATAATTTGTGTGTGGTCTGTATTTTCTTGAACACGACTGTTAAGTTTCCTGGAACTGCTTGGCCCAAACCAGAGCCCTTTGCATGTTAACAGCCTCATGGCTCACTTGCGCAGCGTGGCCGGTGCCACGTGTGGTTCGGATGTGGCAGGAGAGTGAAATCATTGTCCAGAATAGGAAACGGTGGCACAACTTCCCCCTGGCTCCAGAGCACTTCTCCTTTTGGCACCAGCACACGGGAAGGTGAAGTAAGAAGATCTCTGTTGAGAATGCAGAAGTGCAGGTTGCTCTTGGAAACCATCTCGATGGGCGAGCCCGTGGTGGAGCCCTCGGCCTTGGCTGGTGGGAAGGGATATGTCTGTGTGTGGATGGATCCAGCCACATGGCTTGTGGCTTCCTCTTCAGATGGGAAGTCTACTCAGTGTGTAATGAGAGGCAGGGAAGGGTGGGCTGCAGGCTCTGCAGTCGTCGCTCCAGAGAGTTGCCTTCTCCAGTTGCAAACTTGCAAGTCCATGCCCTTGCTTGCCCGTGTGTTGTCTTAGATGTCAGCCCTGCTTGTGGCAGGTTGCCTGATCCCACAGGATTATTCCTGCTTTCTGTGATGGTTTGTCTTGTGCTACCAGAGAGGGAGAGCCATCGTCCAAGCCTGGGCTGCGCTTGTTCGAATACTGCTGGCTGTCTCAGTGGCTGCTGCTGGGGAGGGCCTGAGGCTGCCAGGGTTTTGGCTGGAATTTTCTTTGACTTCTTTTGATTGCTGAGTCCTACGTGCTCAGTGGTGGGGCTGAAACACCACAGGGAAAGTAGCTTATGCAAAAACACCTAAAGCCAATACATTTCCAGATACACAAATTATTTTCCAGGGTCACACAGCACATCCTGCAGTAGACCCTGAGCTTCACCCACAAAATCCTTGGGAACTACTCAGCCACGGCATAAGACAGCCATGGGGTGTGCGAGGGCATGGGGAGAATGTGGGTGTGGGCACGTGGGGGAAAGCAGATGCGGTTACGGGCACGCTATGGATGAAGATGACTGAGGGTAAGTCGCTTTGCCTGTGTGAGCTCCTAGGTCCCATGTAAAGCCGTAGCAGACCTTTCCTCCTCCAAATTGTGCTGGGGACAAGTGTGGCTGCAGCTTCAGGGGCTTTGGTGTGTCTGGTGGAAGGAAGAGCATGTACCCCCACTGAAGAGGATAGCCTTTGCATCTTTTGCCTTGGCTCCGCTGCAGTGTGATGTTCTCAGTCTGTTTAGAGACAGGGTGAGGCTGGGAGGGGCTGGAAGAAAAGCTGTTGTTGGGAGTGTTGTCTAGAGAGGAGGTGCCGTCAGGAGGGAAGTGTCTGCAAGTGTTGGCAGTGAGAACAGGCAGAGCGGAGCAGTGGTGAGTCTGGCGCTACGACTGGTGCAGGACCTTCCTGGTCTCTTCCCAGATCTACCAGGGGTTTGCCTGGATGCCTTGGGTGAGATACTTTTTCTCCTCTCTGCTCTTCTCAATCCTTTTTCCTGCCAAGGGCACATTGGAGCTGCAGATCCATGTGGCTGGGGCCGTAGTACAGGCTGCCACCACCGTTTCTGCTGACGAGGGATGTGAAGGGGGGCAACCCATACCTGACAGTGGTGAGTTGCACGATGACCTAGTGCAGAAGAGTTATTCCTGTAAATTGGGCTTCCCCTGCTTCAGCTTTTCTGCAAGAGAAGGACTGGATATGAGATTATGGAACATATATAGAGGCAAACACACTCCCCACATGTAAGGACTTTGTAGCCCAGCTTAGAAGTGTCTGTCCAGTCCCATGTGTATCATTAACTTCTTCCAGCATGCAAAAGGACCTGATCTAGATCAGCTGCTGTTGAAGGACTGAGTTTCTACGACTGGGGCTGTTCTGCTCTAGTCCCAGCTGAAATGGCCAAACCCAGAGTATAGGCTAAAACATGCTCGATTTGGGCAGATCATAGAGTATTTTCAGGTTTTGCCTGTCTTGGGGTTGCTAATATGAGAAGCTGTGGTTCAGCACCCATCACTTGCTCTGTTGGGTTGTGAATGTCAAGCCAAGACAAACTGCTGCAGCTTTGTCTGAGAGGGTGGGGAGCATGGAGAGCATCTGCTTGGTGATATTTCACCTTGAACTGGAGCTTCTGTCTTTGAAAGTCAATGCAAAAGCAGAGAAGCCACCTCCATCCCCCCACGACAGTGAAGTCCAGTGAAGTTGCTGTAGGTGTGTCTGCAGGGCTGGATTTCCTAGCTCTCGGTGTAGCCACAGCAGTGTTCGTGTCAGGCTCTTGAGCTGTGGTGCATATTTGATTGCAAACAGGCAAAGCAGCTCTGCTGTGATGCAAAGACAGTTATCTGGAGTGTTTAGACAGTTTCTTAGTATCCCGATTGCTGCTGAAACTGCTTAACTTTTAAGAGGACATCTTCATTTGTGATGGTATGATGGATCATGGTCTGTAGCACTAAGTTACAAACGTTGGATCACTTTGACAGTGGATTTAACCCCAAATCTCTCGTATTAGGCATTCTGCCCTTGCCAGGGATGCTGCAGTGGTTTAGGAGTTGTCGTAGGAGTTGAGAACATCAAATAGATGAAGCAAAGGCTTTGCTTGACACCAAAATTCTCAGTGAGGAAAAGTCTCATGTGCACAGGACTAAACTTTCTTCCCAAAACCAAAGGTGGGAGGTAAATGTATGTACACAGTGTGCCCAGCCTGCAAGCAGCCCTGGCGAAGGTCCCAGAAGGGGAAGTGGGAGCCTGGAGCCTTGGTCCCCTTCGTGGTGAGCTCCTTGGCTGCCAGGTGATGCGTCCTTATGGGAGCGAGAGGCTCTTCCAGCCTGGGAGGTATCTGAAAGCTGGATGTTTCAAAGGTTTTTTTTCTTCCCCAGCTCTAATTTTAACAGCCACACTTGGGATGAGTGCTTTGAAGCTTTAATTGCAATTATGAATCTTCCTCTGTTCCCAGGTTTCCCCTAATTGGCTTCCTGTGAGAATTTACAAAGCTGGTAAAAACAAAACTGCTGTTTTTGTGAGGGAGTTGGTAGCGTGAGATTCCTGAGCCCAAATAAAACGCAGCTCAGCTGGGACCTCTTGCGTGCTGCGGTGCGGTGCTGCACTCAGACCCGTGGCCAGACGCTCACAAGGGTGGCATTATATAAAACGTAAGCTGATTTACATGCTTGCATTTTGAAAGTGCTAATCTATTTTGATTTTTCCTCCTCTCTCTTTTTTCTTTTCAGCCCTCTCTAATCTTCTGCGATCTTTGCCAGGTTCCCAGCTCCTTTGGCTGGAATAGGCCCCAGCTAAATCCTTTATCTGTCTATTTGGCAACCCTGGATGAAGTAGTTAGCAAACGAATGACACTTTTCCTGGCTCATTAATTAGATTTACTGAGCTGAGTGCTTGCTGCTGCTGGTGCTGCAGTAGTTTGGACAAGGCAGTTCTGTATTTTGTTTCTTAGGAATTTGAGTTTTTTAAAAAAATAGAGCTCCAGGGCTGTTCTGGTACGAGTGGTTGAATCCACGGCTCCACTGCGTGCACTGCTGTTGGGAGCACGTGTTTCTTTTCGTGCATGGCTTTATTTCTGCGATTTACCGTTGCCTGAGCAGTTCTGTTTGCGTGTCATTGTTTTACTGCTCAAAAGGTTTGAGGATGGGTATGTGGGTACTTTGCTCTTGAGGTGCCCGTGGTAGGATATCTCGGTTAAAGCAAGTGGTTCTTGTGGGTTAGAAATAACCTCTGTGGAATATTAGTATGTTTTTATGTATTATAAATATGGTTTTTTGACATGTCCTGCCCTGCCAGCCTTACCTGCCAGGGTTATAAATGGCATTGGGAAAGCTACGTTAGGAAATCAAAGAAACAGGATGAAAAATATCATGCCCTCACCTTTAGCTGCCATTGCTTCGCAGCCAATGGCTAACAGAGCCTGCTGCAGCAAGAGCGCCTGTCACTGTATTTGAAGGAGGAAACTGAGGCACAGAGAGGCCACTCACCATGCCATGGCACCAGAGCATTTGGTTTCTAATGTGGACTTTTGGTTCCCTTTGTAACCACTGGACAACACTGTCTTTCTCTGGGCTTGAGGTCTGAGCAGTCTGGGAGGGAGGTAAGTAGTGGGGTCGTGTCATCTATTGCAACCTAGGAACCCAGTGCCAGGGCCTTGGGGAACCTTGTGGATGCTGATGATGTTGATGTGCTGCTGTTGCTGTCATCCCACTTACAAATTATCAACTCAGACATGGAGAGACCAAAGCAGGGGCCACTCTGCCTGTGTTAGGGATGGGACTAGGGTCTCTTCAGAGGAGCGGTGGTGCTGAACTGGGCAGTGTTTAAGCTCCTTGTGTATAGGGTGCTTTGTTTGTTGGTATAAACAACTACAACTAATATTAATGACTTGCCCATGATTGGATGGGGTGATGCAAAAGACTGATAGATGTGTCTTGCTGTCTTGTCCTTCTCCAGCACAGCAGATCTACAGAGGGTGGCTTTGCTTTGGTCTCCTATTCCTTGAGATCACCAAAGCTTTTCTTATCAAAGGGGACATAGAAGAGCAGACTTGGGGTCCCTGTGTTCAATTGAGTGACCCAGGCAGATTTGAAGTGGATGGTGTGGGAGGGTGCTGCACACTGTGAAATGGCATCTCGGGAAGGCAACCCTGCTCCTCTCCTGGGCACAACTTGCAGCTGTGGGGGCTCAGCACAGACCCGTGGCTGCTCCACACTGTGCCCAGGGCAGGGTCTGCCTCATCTGTGGTGTCACTGGATGTGAGAGTGTCTGCTCCTCCTATCCTGGTCATTGCATCCTGTGTCACTGCCTGGGAGCAGTGAGATGAAGCACTGCAAAGCCCGTGCTCGTGGAGAGGACGTTGATGCTTTAGCACAGACTTCTGAAAGTGACTATTTCTGTGTTGGTGTCCAACAGGAGACAGCTACTTAAAGGCTCTGGAGGGAGAACATTTCTGAGAGCCAGGGTTGGTGCCACGGATGCTACATGTGCTGTCTTATGTCCTTACTCTGCCTGATAACTTATTTCAAATTGGGCTGGGTTGTGCCTTGGCTGATGCAGAGAGCAAAACCCTATAGTGAATTGGGGCTGGCACCACTTGTAAAAGTGATCAATGTTTAGAGAGGGAGAACTGCACGGTTCCTGGAAGGACTTCTGCAGGCACAGAGCTGGGAGAGGAGAGCTCCAAAATGTCAGAAAGCCGCGACCAGAAGCAATTCGCACTTAACCCACTTGAGAGTTGCCCTCTCAGAAAAGCAGCAATTGTTTATCTGCAAGGACCCACCGCTGCTAGAGGCAAATTGCCTGCTAATTGGTCTTTCTGCTGAAGGCAGAGGGGTCAGGCTAGCTAATTAGCCAGGGCTTTACACCTCCCAGGTTAGTTTGGAGGGAGCATATTTGCAAGGGGAGATGGGCTTCCCAGGGAGGTGACCCCATCAGTTCCCTGTGTCTTTTGATCCCTCCCGGGTGCAACCTGGGAACTGGCAGATGTGAGACACAACCTCGAACTCTGTCAAAATAACCTCACAGTTATTTGGAGTTAAATTTTTGAAGTTAAAAAGAAAGAAACAGCTCGAGGTCTCCCTGGAGGTAAGAGGGAAGGGGAATAGGTTGCTGGGGTGGGAAGCCCACAAATCTGCTCCAAGCCACTGAATAGCTGTGTGCTGGCAGAGCAGAGTGGCCTCACTTTGCTGAGCCTGTGCTGTTTCTTTGATTTTTATTTTTTTTCCTTTTCCATAAAAAAAGACCATCCAGGTACCTCTCAGAAACAAGATACTGTCCCTGAGTGACCAGCTAAATTCAGATGTGACCTGAGCTGTGAGAGTTGCAGATGAAATAGAGAGTGGAAGAACCGAGAAAAGCACAGAATAAATATGGTGAGTGGATTTTTTAGTAGCTCTGAGGGGAAAATGCTCTGGGTTTAAGGTGCCATCAGGATACTGGTGTGGCCCTTATCATGCCACAGCCTTCCTGGGTGACCTGGGCAGTGTCACATTGCTTTTCCCCATCATCCTCGGATCCCCATATCTGCATGGATAGTAGTGCGTTTTTCTTCCTTGAAGGAGTGATTTGAGGGTAAGGGCATTAAATAATGTCCAGGTCTGGCGCTGAGGGAATGGGGGATGAATAATTCCCAAAGTTCGTGACTCTTGAGGGTAGCTGGTGCTAATCTGGGCTTTGGGAATCAAGTGTTTCAGCCTTAGGACTGTGACACGTGGTTTCTCAAACACAGCCTGGAATCTGTCAATTTTTTAAACTCTAAAAGCCATCTAAGCACTGGGGCTGTTTTCCCTTTCTGCAGCTCTCTAATAAAGTGGGATGTGTCCAGTGTCCCATCAGACGGACTCTGCCTAAACTCATGCCCCTGGCAGGGCTCTGATGCATCTCCTGGATCTGAGGGTGCTCCAGGAGGTGGCTGTGGTGAGCAGGACTATGGGACCACCTGACACAGAGTTAGGGATGGAGGAAAAAAATGTTGGGAACAGACAACTTTGAGGCTGGCACCCATACTGCAAGGGTGCAGGATGGAAGTGGGGGACCTGCAGGCTTGAAACCAAGAATGGAGTCTTCAGAGCCAGGCAGGGACCGCATGGAGAGCAGTATGATTGGGCCATCATGTTTTTTGGGGGCTCAGTCCCAGTTGTCTAAAAATACAGCTTGTCGTAGCCTGGCCCCTCCTTGGTGAGCGGCAGGAGGTGTTTGTGAGCTGCAGCTGAAGTGCGATACGCTCCCATCTGCACTTGTGGCGTGGGGTGTGAGGGCTTGTCCTTTCAGCAGCTGAGAGCTGTAACAGGGTGCATCAGCCTCAGCCCCACACTGAGCCAGCCAAAATACTCTGAGCCCTCTGGGGAGAGGGATGTGGCCAACCCTGCTTAGGGGCATCAGTGCTGCGATAGGAATGCAGGGTAAGCAAGGGGCAGCTTTGTTGCATCAGTGTCCTCATGTCCTTCAGGGGTGCTGCTGCCTCTGGGCAGAGGCCCTTGAGGGCAAGAAAATTCTGGCCTGCTGGGACCCAAAACCAGGGAGCATCGAACCTCCAAGCTGTCCACGGGCCACCTCTTTGACCGTTGTTTGTCCCTTTCTCTTGGTAAAAGGAGGAGCACAGTGGTGATGAACCCATGAGGGGCATGACCAAGAGGTCTTCGCTAGCAGCAGCCTCTTGATGAAACCCTGCCTTGATGAAGCACATCTGCCTTGTGCTTGAGACTGGGAGGAAACCCTAGCAAGGGGAACTGCAGGGTGGGATTCGGGTGCCTATCAGCAGCAGAGCCCATGTCAGCTCCAGCAATAGACCTGTAGTTACCTTTTGCAATGAGGATGCACGTCAATGACTGTTTTCTGATCAGCTCCCCATCTCCAGATACGTCCTGGTGACAAACACCATCACTGCTTGAACAGGTCTTCCAGTATGGAGAGCCCATGGCAGCCTTGCTTCATCCCAGGAAGCATGTCCCTGCTGACAGCCCCAGATCTGGGAGGATCACACATGCGTGGGGTGTGCCTTCATACTGGGGGCTCCTGACTGCCAGTGATCTCTGCTCCAATTCGGCTTAAAAACAAAGGCTGTGGGGGTTAATCTGGTCCTGGTTTGCTTTGGAGTTGGGGCCTCTGTTCTTTTATTAGATAAGAAAATTCAACAGCATGAGGGATTGGGCTGGTTCTTACTTCAAAGCAATCCCGTGTCATTCAGACCAGGTATTGCAATTGCAACACCATTTTAGAACAAAGAAAGAAAGCAGAGACAAAACTAAAAACAGGAACCAGCAGATAAACAATGTTCGGTGCCTCTGGTGCTGAGCTGAGCTCCTTCCTGCTCTCAGCCATCTGGCAAGGCAGCGGCAGGAGTCGGGGGAGCCCAGCTCTTCACAGCAGGGAAACCAGCTGGGAAACGATTGAAAACTTTTTCCATTCATAAAAAAATACTTGTGAGGGTGTGAGCTGAGCACCCGGCTCTCCTTCTCTGAGCATGCTCAGCCCCAGGTTCACTGCCCTGACCCAGGCAAAGTGTTTCTTCGGCCCATCCTATGGTTAATGCCGTGCCCTGGCTCCGAGGAAGCTGTGAGCATTTTCATAGCCGGTGAAGAATTGAGCAGCGATGGCTGGTGAGCTCTGGAAGCACAGGAGGGGGTCAGTGCTGGTGTTACAGCTGCCTTGGGGTGCCAGAGGTGGAGGAACCAGCATCCTCCATGGCAAGTACCTACCTGGGTCCTGGTTTTCGCAACTGTATGATGCTGGTCTCCAGGAGAGCTGGCTTGATGGGGGCTTGCTGATTGCAACGTGAACCTGAACACTGGTGTGTGGAGAAAAATGTCTCATTTGATCAGAAATGAGAAGTTTCATTTTCTTCTGGCTTGATTTTTACTTTTTGAGTCACAGTCAGATGAGTGCAAACACTGTTTCGAAATGATGGGTCGAGAGGTTCTGTTCTGAGTCTTCAAGACCCCCCTCTCCGCTCCTCGCCTTGCACACCCTCTGAGCAGACGTGTTTTGCTGAAATCCAATCCAGTTCACTGAGGAATTTGCTCACCTCGAAACAGTTTCTTCAATTACGTTTGTCTTTCTTGCATCCCTGTTTTTGCTCCTACTGCGATTAAATTTGTTGTTTTCATTAAATGCACACCCTTCTGAAAACTTGGTCCTAAAGCAGCATCTCCATTATCATCAGGGCTGGTCCTAAGACCACCCCACATGCATGGTGGGACATGGCAAAGCTGAATCCTTGGCAGTTGGTACCCAACGCCTGGAGCACGTATGGGCTTGCTTCCCGCTGGCTATTGGTGAGGGATGCGAGTCCTGCTCCTGATGGTCTGAGACACATCTGAGACCTTATCAGCTCAATGATAGCAGATCCCAGAGCAAAAGGCAGCAAAGGTGTGCAGTATTGCGACTCTGCTTCTGATAGTTCCTTTTCTGCTTTCTGTGGAGCCTTCATCTCTGAATTTCTGAAGCAAAAAGCAGTTGCAATTCAGAGCTGGTGTTCATTTGCACCTTTTGGTTTTATTTTTTTGGAGCTCACAGCCTCTTCATCACTTAAGCGTTAGTGTTAATCTCTGGCTGCTAATGCAGGTAATCTTGGGGATGGAATTCGGGAAATCCTGTTAAATAATTCCCGTTTGCAGCAATGTGAAGGGCTTGGATGGAGGTGTTTGTGCAGAGCTGACATGTAGGCATTTCTCAGCTTCCTATTGGCTTTCTCTTCTGATCCCCTGAGCCAGCTGAGCAGAGCAGAGCAAAGCTGTACCAGAGGGAGCTGGGGTTATAAACCACTTGTGATTACCACTGCAAAGTGCCGGTACTGTGGGATCTACAGCCCAAAACCCAGTTGCCCTACTTCACCAGAGGCTCAAAATATTTATCCCCAGCCGCTGCGGAAGCCTCTCCTCCCGCAGCTCTGCAGAGAGGTGTTGCTTGAGCGACAGAGCTGCGGCATCTGTGCTGTCCCGCACCCCGGGTAACCTGCTTCCTGTGACTGCCACAGTCCTGCTTTCTATGCATAAAGCGTTGTATTTCTTTTTTCAGTGGTGTCACTCAGGGCTACGTGATGCTGAGCACCACCGGCTCTGATGTCACGTGTGTGTGCATGGAGGTTCGTGGTTGCTCTGTTCTTCTCTCCCTTTCTTACCCTCCCCCGGGTTTTGCTCCTGCCCCACGCTCGCTGCATTCGCCCCGCCGGTGCGGTTGCATTTCCATGAGAGCAAAGCATTGGTGTGGCCAGTGGGAAAGTCGCGCTGAGCAATAAAAAGTCAATGCTGCCTTGTGTTAGGGAGAGCCGCTGTCTGCAGCTGTAATTGCTCCCTGCCTGCAGCTTTGCCTGACAGCACCGCCCTGGGGCGCATGGTGCTCTGTATCTCCAGGTTTTAGCTGCTGTGGGACACCTTATGTGCTTTCTTGGTGGGTTTGCTGTTGCAGGTGAAGTATGAGAGACAAAATTGATGACCAGAGGCTGCTTATACAGGAAGATGGCAGAGGCAGTTTCTCTTATTTCTCTGCCCCCGTAGATGTTTGTTCTTTTTTCTTGCTTCCCACTCAGACAGTGCTCCATTCTTTTGTTGCAGTATGTTTTTAAGCTCTTTTCCAAGTCAGAGACCTTCCCACTCTTACCACAGACATGTCCTCCTGCTGCATGTTGGGGTGCTGTGCCCATGGCCAAGCAGCCTGACAGACCGTGCAAACGTGCAGTTGTTAGGTGAGAATTGACTTTCGAACCTTCGGCTAAATTGGCTGCTTAGGGATCATAGAATCATGGAATGGTTTTGGTTGGAAAAGACCTTTAAGATCATCGAGTCCAACCATCGATCCAGCCCGAAGTCTGCCACTAGACCATGTCCCTGAGCATGACATCTTCTCATCTTTTAAACACCTCCAGGGATGATGACTCTACCACCTCCCTGGGCAGCCTGTTCCAGTGCTTGACAACCCCTTTCAATAAAGAATTTTGTCCTAATATCCAGCCTAAACCTTCCATGACGCAACTTGAGGCCATAAAGGATGCTCTCTGTGCCCTGGCTGTGACCAATGTGATGACTATCACAGGGCCATTTTCTTTCATGAATGCATATGGTGAATTAATTTGGATGTCTTTCTCCAAAGAAGCTTCCTGTGATCTAAGTCAGTGGCTGGGCTCATCCAGTCCAGCTCTGCACAGTGGGTGACTGCACTGGAGTGAGTCACCATGCATTTAGTGCAGAGGAAGAGCACGTCCTGGCAGGACACAAGTGGGTGCCCCTCAGCACAAGCCGAGCAGCCCCCATGAGCAGCTCACAATGAGGTGTCTGCACGTTGCTGTCGGCAGTTTGGTGAGATGAATCACTGCTCACGTTTTGAGTTCTCGGGCTGGGCTGAGCCCCCCTTCCCACACTGCTGCAAGGAGCCCCCCACCCCATAGACGTGCAGTGCCTGCTGTGGCACTACTGGGTTGGCACCCAGCAGGGAGCTGGGAATAGAACTTGGGTGCTTCTGTGTCCCTTTTGTGTCACCTTCTGTAGGTGCTGTTCAATATTAAAAGCACTCCGAAACCGCTTTTGTGCGTTAGGTGCTTTCCCTGCTCTATGGTGGGAGTCTCTCATTCAGCCTGGTTCTCAGGCATGGTGAGAGCAAGGAGCGATCTCTGCATCTTAGTAAGCTTTCCACTTCTCACGTTTTCTGGTGTAAATGAGGCTTTGCAGTTCAGTGAGACAGCAACATTGCCGTGCTGCGCAAGGGGGGCTCGGATCCATAGTGCTGCTGTGCAGTGAAGATCTTTACCTCAGGGGAGCTGCCAGGCTGGTATCTCTGTTCTTCCCAAGACAGTATTTACCGTAAGTCAGGTCTTCATTTCGTACGTTAGCATGCAGAGATGACTTACACCTTCTCCTTTATGCCCTGGGAGAGATGCTTAATTTCTGGTGTCCTCTTCCATTCCTGTAGTGCAGTAATACCCCTAGCCCTGTAGGCACAGATGCTGCTGTTATTCTGGAACCAGGTTTTCTTCTTGTGCCATGAATTTTCTCTTCCATGTGAAGACGAAATCACTGTCTAAACCTCTGTTTCCCATTTCACTTCCAAATACTGCAGTATGCTTAGAATCCTGCATTATGTGCCAATCCCACAGCAATTTTAAGGTTGCTGGTGCATATAATGGCTTGTTGCTCATCTCTTCCATTAAGACATTCTACGTGTGCTGCTCCAGCCATCCCCGAGTAGGGAGCTGGTTGCTGTGATAATTTTCCTTCCAGAACAAAGCAGGTTGCATCAGTTGCTGATGGGATCTCCCAGCAGATCGTCCCATCCTTCCCAGCAGAGATGCATCCCTGTAGCTGGACACCTTGAATGTGGAGTTTGCCAGGGATGCACAGGGCTCATTCTTGGTGGTAGTTTAGCACATCGATGCAATCATTGAACCACCAGACACCCTGTGTGTCAAGGAGGCCAAATCCTTTCCTGTGTTGCTTGTTCAACCCAATGGCTAATTGACCTTTTGGTTTGGTGGTTTTGGTTCTTCTGGAAAACTGCCTTGGTCTCAATGTCTTTATGACCAGTGTGTCACTTGATGTTTTTCTATCTGGATGACTTCTCCTTGGCATATGTTGCTTCCTGCAGAGTCGTATTGTGGGCGCTCACCACCAAACCTCTGAGTTGGCAATGCCCCTTGATGTTGTTTCTGCTCTGGTTCATTCATTGGTACCCTGATGGCAGCGGATGTTCACAGCATTGGTCCCAGATGCATTTTTTTCGCCCTTTAACCTGCCCTTCCAGCCTCATGCTGAGTGGTCCTGTCCTGCTGCCTGTGGGATTTGTTTACCCCCTACACTCTGCTCTGGATGTACCTTGCTTGTCACCGAGGATTTCATGTCCCGCTTTGGAGAAGGGCAAGGCCTTTCCTTTGCCCACCATCAAACTAGATGGTACGAGGTGGTTAAGCTGGGCTTGTGCAGATGGCGTTAAAATACAGCTTTTTATTTCAGATTCTCCTTTATGCCCTGGGAGAAGATGCTTAATTTCTGGTGTCCTCTTCCTTTCCTCCTTCTGCACCCCAAGAAAAGGAAGAAGATAACAGAGGGATATAACTCTTTTTTTTCCTGGTTTTGTTTGCCTGTTGGTTGTATTTTGGTATCTGTAAGTACAGCAGATAGCATCATGGAGATCTTGCTGTAGTTCATGTTTGTGATCTGTCCTGTTCCAAGTAAGTTGGCTCCTCTCTTTATAGATGAGGAAAGAGGTCAGTCCCTCGGGGTACCCAGGCACTGCCGCAGCTGTTTTCTCAAGAAATCAGATCTAATGGCAAACTTTTCAGTCTTGTCTCTTGCTTTTGAGCCTGTACCACTACCTGGCAGTGGTGGTGGTGGTGATGATCTCAGCAAGGCAGCACAGTGTGGGTGGGTGAGTAGGTGTACGGGGGATTTACAGAGATGTGATTGCTGGCACCTAAGTGGGTTTGTTTTGTGTTTGTCCTCCATGGCCTCATCGATAGTTGGTTTTGGTCATTCTTCCACAGCCAGGGTTCATTAAGGGGCTTGGTCTGGGTTTTGCCGGCCAGTTTTTGGAAAAGATTCTGTGTCACTCCTCTGCTGCCTGTACCTCTGTTGGTTCAGGGAATGGAGACTCTCTGGAGGGGAGGTTTTGCAGTCCAAGGAGCAAAGGTTGCTCATGGTCCCTGCTGTGGCTCAGTGTGCTCTTGTTCCACAGGGTAGGAGCAACTTTCATCCTTACTCAGCGGTGCAGGAGCCCAAGGCCCTGTAAGGAAGCCGTGTGGTGCTGAGGTGTTTGGATGGTACCCGCTCCTTTGCGAGCGCCCTGAAAGGATGTTTGTCAAACCAGTTGCCTCCTGGATCTTTTGATACGCTGCCTTTGTGTGGTTTGAACGAATATCTTATCACCTTCATCTCCCTGCTCTTTGCAAAGCACTCACTTGAGTCGTAAACACACGAAGGCTGAAAATGAGTCTTAAAAATTGCAGGTTCCTCCCCTTGTTGCCCCAATTTCTACAAAGACTTCCTCCAGCTGCTCCTTCTCTCGGCTCTGAGTTTCTATCTTTGGCTCCCGCACAGGGTGCAGAGGAGGCAGTAAAATCCTGCAAGCTAAGTGTAGTTAAAACCAAGATTTCTTCTGTAATCTAAGAAAAACAGACACTTTCATTGGAGGAGCAAGTACCATTTGTGTGCTTGCTCCACTGTGTGGCATAGCTGCATATCCAGCTCCTCTGCTGCGATGGGGGTGCATCTCCCAAAGTCCTGTGCTGCCCTGTTGCCCGCTGCCCATTTTGAGGATGAAGTGGAAGAGGCAGAAAGCTGAGGTGTAGTTCAAGGGAGGTGATGACCTTGCTGGGGTGCCTTATGAGGATCTTGCCCTAAAAAATCTTTGGTTAGAATCCAGTTGTTTTTAATTCCTAATTAAGTGGGATTCCTTCTAGTGCAGCATCAGCCCAAGCTCATTTTTTCTTTAGCCTCAGTAGACTTCTTGCCCTTTTCTCTCCAGTGCCCTGAGCCTGACTGCAGCAGTGAGCCAAATGCTGAGCCACCACGCCACACTAACCCATGAGTTAGCATCTTTGCGAGGCCGTCCGTGTCCCTCCACCTGCTGCCATTGCAAGCAAACCTGGGCAGCGTGTTAACAAGCTGATCTCATAGATGAAGGGCTTTGTTCTTCCTCTCCTGTTTCCTGCCTGGGATGCTCAGCCAGCAGCCTCAGAACAATCGGGGCAGGAAAGGGCGTTATCCTGCTGTGAAGGTACCCGGGAACTTTCTCCGGTGCAGGCGGAGCATTCCCTTTGGGAAGGTAGAGGACTTTTAGTCAGGTCCTCTCCTGCCCATGGGCATCTCAAGGAGATGCTGCTGCAATTTGCTGTCATGAAAAGGGAAATCTCAGTTTCTTATATGGCTGCCTGGGTTTTTTCTCTAGAGGGGGAGTGGATTAGAGCAGGGTGGATGCTGGCTGGCATGGTGCCTCACCAGGGCATCATGCTGGAGCAGTCTGGGGTGGGTGGTCAGGAATTTGCCTTGCCAGTTGGGCCAGAGGTGGCTGGTGTCCTAGGAGGGGGGGTCTAATTCCCTTCACTGCTTTGTTTGTGAGCACAAACTTTGGACTTGATCTTTCCCTCTGTTCCCATCTAGTGGTGGTATCCTGGACTCCACCACTACAGGAGATCAGAGAAGCCCTTTGGATGTTGAAGATAGAACTCATATTGACCTTAGTGCAAGGAAAGTTCTTCTTCTCTTTGCAGAAAAGCCAGTGTCACTCCTGATTAATCATCTTATGTGCCCTGTCCTGACCATATGGGAACCGCTGATGGCCTCAGTCATCTCTTCAGCTTCGCTGCTGTGTGCAGAGTAACCCTCTGCTCCTGGGACAGTGTTTTCCTGGGCATGAAGAAGCTGAGGTGTTCTCCTTTGCTCTGATGCTAAGCAGGAGAAAAGCCATGAAAGGGAACAGTCCCAGGGCAGTGAAGAGAAGTGGGGGAACCACAGCCTGTCCCAGCTGAGTGGAAAGCCCCTGTCATGGAGCTGTGACGCCCCGAGGGTTCCCCGTGGCCTTGGGCATCACAGCCCAGCAGGAAAATACATTCTTCTTTGTTGATGTTTTGGGATTTTTCAAACCTTGTGCCTCAAAGCAGGATGACAAGTGAAAATCTAAAACCAATGATCAGCAAATTCCCACTTTCCACCAAGGAAAAAATGTTTACCTGTTTGATGTTAGTTGACAGGAAAAATGTAATTATCTGTCCACTTACTCAGCTGTGACAGACAGAGATGAATGAAGTTTTCTACTCTGAGATTGAAATTCTTGACAGATCTTGCATCCATGCAAGGTACTAGGACAATTTCAGAAATACTCTTAAGATACTTTCCAAACTGAGCTTTAGTGTGCTGTGCCTTTTCTCACTCACTTTAGTAATTTTTTTTATCTTATTAGAAAATGATCAGAAAATGATTAGTAGTCATTAGAAATTATTGCCTTTTGGGCAATCCGGCCTTCTGAGGGGTAGGTTCAGCTTTGCCCTATGCCCATGACAATGCTAATTGTTGGCCATTTGTCAAAAACGGGGCAAAATCTCGAGGCAAACTGGTTTTTCTCGAACACAGGATGCTTAAAACCAGAGGGCTAAAATGTTGTCACCACTGTGCCAAGGGTGCTGTAATGTTACCAACATGATGTAACATTAGCGAGAGAAAGCCTTGCTCTCTGCCTGCCTTGTCCTGAAGCTGTTTGTGAACCGGACGCCTCCCTGCGTGCTTGGATCAGCGTGGTTGTGGCTCCTGGGTTCCTGGTTCCCCTCTCGGTCTCTGTCAGTTCCTGTCGGGGCGGTCCGCAGATGCACCTCGCGGGTGGCCGTCCTGCGTGGGAGACACAGAGAGGAAGGCATTTCTTGGGTTGTGCGATGGTAGATGTTTATCTTGGTTGGTCAGCTATGTGTATGGACCAGAGCGGTGTGAGGCGATGGGGACTCAATCTCAGTGAGATCTAGCTGTCTTCTTGCAAGAAGTCCTTTCTGACTGTAAATGTGGCAGGAGGATGGCGTGAAGGGTAAGGAATGTGCCTAGAGAGATGGAGGTTTACCTCACAGTCGCTGTGGGACAGCAGAAAAATTGCTTAACTTTTCCAAACTTTGGCTTCTCTGCCTATCAAATGGTGATTTCGTGGTTTGCATGGTGTTTGGAGGCTGCTTTTAAGGTGCCAAGTTCCTGGAGAAGGGAAACCAATCTTATTTCGGAGAACATCCAGGGCTTGAAGTGTCACAACTTGATTTTGTAGGGCTGGAGCCCGATGCATGAGCGAGGTGGGATGAAGCCCTTCTGCTTGTTTTGCTCTACTCTTGCCGAGCCTGTGGAGATCAAGAGTGTCAGTCAATCTGACCACAGGTTTCTATACACAATATGCTTTCAGAAGAGAGGTGGTTAATGACTTGTCCAAAGGTGGTGGTCATTCCTTGAGGATGTTCCTCACAGGATATTCCTGTGGTTTCCTCTCTGTTCCTGCCTCCTAGAAGCATTATCTCTAGATGCTTTACATGGAGACTGAACAGATGTGTGGGCACCCTGTTGTGCTGCCTGCAGAGCTGCTGTCAGGAGATTTGTGATAATCCAGTGTTGGAATGTCTCTCGTTGTCCTCCCTGCTGTTTTGTCTCCATTGGTCCATCAAAACCCTTCTCTTTTTCCTGTGTGGTGTTTTTTCTCACTTAAAAGGGAGGAGAACGCAGGGAAACCCGCATCTTTTGCAACATGTTGCTCTGCTGGGAAATGTGCAGAGCAGCAGCCTCGGTGACGAGGGTGTCCGCAAAGGGCACTGGGGCATGACCACTTGCAGCGTTTGCCCTGGTTGTGTTGTGAAACACGGCTACAAGACAGTTCACTGCAAGATGACTGCACTGGCCTTTCCACCTGCTCCCAACACCTTGCATCTTGTGGTTTTGCCAGAGCAGCTCTTGGTTTAGCAGCTCTGCTACTGGGAGCCCAGCTGGAGGACGATCGTGAAGTGACAGGTTTTTTTTCTGCATGGTTGCCCAACTCTCTCATAAATTATTGCAAAGCATTAATTAAAAACCTTGACCTCGACACTTGTTTTTCTTAGTGTTCTTGAGGTGCTTAACAGAACTCCTGGAAAAGTCTGGTTATGTCCTCCAGAACTGTCCCTTGCTGTATCTTTTTACTCAGTGTGGGTGGGAAGGAAGGGAGAGTTTGGGGAATAAACAGTAGAGGAGCCTGAAAAGTTTCTGCTCAGCTGTGGTGGATGAACTGAGTGCTCTCCCATGAAAGATGCTTCCATAAGCACTTCCCTGAGAGCTGAGATTTAAGTTTGTGTGGTCCACAGCACGCTAGGAAGAAAAACACCAACAAAAAAACCCAAAGACTCTGTTCTGTGGTTTGAAAGTTATGGCAATATCTTTGTCATATTTTGTCCTTAAATTCCCTGCCTGTTCTGTGCTGGGTTACAAGAGGCTGGGCTGGTGCAGGGCTTGGCTGGTGCAGCCAGCTCCGAGCATGCAGTGAGGAGTGTGTTGCCCTGTGAGGACTGAGCTGTGCTCTAAAACAAACTGACATGTGGGGAGGTGTATTTTTGTGAGCTGGGTGTTGTGAAGGGTGCCTATGAGTCACGCTGTGCTCTTAGTCACCGCTTTCCTCTTGCCACAAGTCATGACTAAGGTGCTGATGTGCCGATTCGCCGCTCATTCAGTCCTCGGCACCGTGGCAGAGCATTTCTTGGGTGTTCCTCGTGCATGCACTATGGACAGATAAAACTTTCGGTGAAGACCATAAGAGGCTGTGGCAGCAGGATACAAGAGGAGGGAGCCCATGAGCCTCTTTGGGGTGAAGGAGAGAGCTTGCATTTCGCAGGTCAGTGATTCCTCACTGTGGGTTTGCTGTCACCCGTTTGGAGCCATTGGTGGCTTCTCTCCAGCATAGGAAGATGCTGGAGCCGGCCTTGCCGCTCCCTCGGCTTGCGTGGAGACCCAGCACCTGGTCATGGCTTTACTGAGCCCTGTTGGAGGAATTGCTGGGAATTAAGCATGGGTGAAGGTGGCTGTGCTGAGTGCAGCAAGCAGGGGAGCCCGGGTGGAGCCTCTGCCCAGACCACAGTGGGTTTTGCTCCTGCCAGGGTGGAGGTGGCGACCTGTGATGGGTGCAGCCACCACTGAATACCAAGTGTCAAATGGTGAGCAAATAAGCAGAGAATTGAGCATTTTAGGGGAGCTTTGGGGACTACGTGAGTGTGTGGCACAGGAATGTGCTGTCTGAGAGGAAAGCAAGGATCTCCTTGCCAGGTGTCTTCTGTTGTATGGGCAGGTTTTATTTCTTCCTGCATTTGTGTTGCCTGTAACCAAGAGGTAAAGCATCTGTGGGATGGATCCATCTGTGTTTAGCCTGGAGAAGAGGAGACTCGAGGGACCTTATCACTCTCTGCCACTACCTGAAGGGATGTTGTAGTCAGGTGAAGGTCAGGCTCTTCTCCCAGGCAACTAGTGACAGAGAGGGCATAGCCTGACGCTGCGCCAGGGGAGGTTTAGGCTGGATGTTAGAAAGCACTTTTTCATGGAGAACGTGATCAGGCATTGGAATGGACTGCCCAGGAAGGCGGTGGAGTCACCATACCTGGAGGTGTTTACAGAAAGGCTGGATGTGGCACTTAGTGCCATGGTCTAGCCAATGTGGTAGTGTTAGGTCATGGGCTGGATCTGATGATCTCAGAGGTCTTTTCCAGCCTCAATAATTCTGTGATTCTGTGTGCTTTGAGAGCGGAGAGATGCCAGCCCCACAGTCCCTCTGAAACTGCAGGGGTGAAAGGAAGCTCTGCCCAGACACCTCTTTGATTGCTCACGGTCGGGGTGGATCTGAGGAGTAAACCTCCTGGGCAAGTTGGTTTTATTTTCATTGTGTCGCAGACAGGCGCATATGAATTGTGTGGGATAAAATTCATCTCCACCCCCTGACGCAGTCTCTGCCAGCCCAAGGTTTAGGTTTGCACCCTGAGCCATGAGTAGGTGAGATGCCCAGAGCTGTGTTGTGAAAAGGTTGCAGCCAAGCACGCAATCCGCAATTTCACAATGTCCTTGGGTGTTGGGGCTGAGGTCCCCTCTGTGTTTTCCTGCATTGCCACAAGGACATGTAGACCTTTTCCTCACGTTGGCTGTGTGGCAGCAAGAGGACAGTGACAGAGGCTTTCCTGGCTGGTACAAGGCTGGCCCTTGGAGTGGGTTTGTGACCATCACCAGTGAACTTTAGAGCTGTCAATCCATGCCTAACACAAGCAGTAGTTGCTTGGGCTCTGCTGTCACTCTGCCAGGTTGGACCAGATGATATTTTGAGATCCTTTCCAGCCTGGGTAGTTCTGTGATCCCCATTCAGCTCAGTCCAAGGTGCTGCAGCTGTAATCCCTCGCAGTGTTATCTTCAATGGAGGCTAACCCAAGATTACCTCCTTGCCACAGACATGCGAGCAGGACTTGGTCTGTCCCACAGACGGAAGTTGTGAGGAGGCAGATATGCCTGCAGCAGGTCAGGAGGAGGGTGCCGTGGCCCCACAGCCTGTCGTGATCAGGTCGTGAATGTATTGCCTTTTCTTTGCCATGGTTAGGAGCCAAGGGGAAGATGACAGCTAACAGAGTGGGGTGCATCATTGGCTTTAGACTTGGAAAGGGTGACAGGAGACTGTAACAGGTAATGTTTCACCATGAGCATCTTGTCTGTGCTCCAGTGGAGGTGTTACAGCGCTCTCTTCCTTGCACTTAGCTAAGGGCCTGGTATGCTAACTTTCTTCTTTCTCTTTAGGAGATGAATTAAAATGCAGCACACCACGTGCACAGAGGACAGAATCTACCACGCACTGGAAAGATGTCTACATGGGCTTAGCAGAGATGCTGTCTCCAGCAGATGGGCTGGTAGGTGACCTGTTAACCTGTCTCTGCATGATCTATTGGGCACCTGGGTGAGAGGGAGCTGCTGGGGCTGTTGGAGGCTTGGAGGCCATTTCTCCCTTCCAGCATTCAGAGTTAGAGGTGAGATCCACCCTAGTCAGTCTTCCTGAGCCTCTTTTTGCAGTAGGAAGATGTGCCAAGATGCTGAACAAGTCATGTTAGGTCTTACCTAGGTAAAGACTCAGCAGAGAAGTTGTGCATCTTGCCAGTTGTCCATGCGTGAACTGGGGAGAGGAGGAGCATTTGTTCACCACGAGGAAAGACTCCTTTGTGTAATCAGCCAGCCTTGCCTTGCTTTGATGCATATAGCCCTCAAAACCGATGGGCGTAATCTGTGCCGCATTGTCAGAAGCAAGCATGAAGATAGTGTTATCGACTAGATCCGATACCATGGTGGCCATAAAGATGTGAGCCATGTTCAGAGAGCTGCGAAGGGATTTGGGATGGCGGTGGTGAGGGCAGAGCAGCAATGAGTAAAAGTAATTTTTGAATGTCAGTTTGACCTGTCTTCCTTGTACTTACACATGCAGGCTGCAATTAAATCACTCCCAAATCCTGGGATGAAAGAAATGAAATTAATTTGAGGAGCTGTCAAATTCTGATTTCCTTTTGTCTGTGCAGTCCTTCCAATCCCTTCTGCTTTTCCATTTACCTGTAAGTCAAGAGACGTGAGCAATATCCTACCTGCTGCCAAATACTGGAGTAATCCCTCTGGCTCTGCCCATTTCCTCACACCCACCAGAGCAATGCCAGCTCCCCATGCTGTAGCATCACCCTGGGTCTTGGTTCATGCAGTTATGACCAGGATCTCTGGGTCCTTTTAGTGTCCCCACATTCTGGGAAATGGGCCCTGAAGAGTGACCTACATTCCTGGTTCCTGGAAGTGCAACCTCGTGTTTGTCACCGTTACAGTGCATGTCCAGGGGACTCCATCTTGCCAAGCCGTTCATTGTGCACTGCATAGCTCAACTCTTCCTGTAATTATAATTAATCAGCTCCCGTGTCACTCACAGACTCTGCCCTTCTCTAATCCCAGCCCCTCTGCGCTGGTGTTTGTGTTAGGGCAGCCTTTAAAAAAGGACTTCATAATTTTTCCGGCTTGTTAGCAAAGACAAGACTGTACGAGGCAGGGGTTGGGTGGTGGTGGGCTCTGCTGGAAGCAGCTGTGCTGCCCAGTGATGCCTCATTTCTAATGATTTCCCCCCATCTCTCTGCTTGCTGGCTTTCAGTCCTCTTCATGTGGGTTTTGTGGGGTTTGTATTCCTGGGAGAATCTCAGGCATTTTACACATCAGAAAGTTCCCTTTCATCAAAAGCATTTGTGCTGTTGCCAAAAATCTTCAGCGTGACCAGCGAAGCCCATTTCCGCCGTGGTCGGTGGATGCGATGTTAATGGGTCTGCTGAGCCCTGGCCAGCCCTGGGGCAGCGCTTCTTGCCCAGTGCCCTTAGTGCTCGTCCATGTGGGCTGTCCAGCCCTGCGGATTGTAACGTGTTTGCTTTGAAAAGCTGCTGTCTCACATCCTATCCCCTTACAGTCGGAGTAGGAAGTATTTCGTTATTGCGCTAACATATATGATTTAGGGAAAGCCGAACATAATGCTCAGATATATCTATGCCCCTTAACAGTGTATCCCATTTATTTTCAAAACCAGAGCAGAAGGGTTCTCGCATTTTCCTGCCTTCTCTGTGTTACAAGCAACAGTTTAATTATTGCTGTCCTGTGTCAGATCCAGGCTGTTATTTATGGCAGGGCTCTGTTCCTCATACAGTCAGTGAATCCCTCCATCTTGTTCTTAACTGTGCCGTAGCCTTCTCCTTTCTTGTTTTTAACTTCTTATATCACTTCTATTTCCCAGTTTATTGGCTTTCCCCTCCTTTTTACCATTTCCATACACCAAAATAACACACACTATGTTGCAGTTTTTGGGGTGGAGACCTTGCGAGAATTTTAGGGTTTTAAAAGATTATTTAATGATTTATTTTTGCATGATAATTTTACAGGAGGTTGCTCCAGAATGGGTGAGTAATCACTTCCAATGTGTTGTTCCCCCCCCACCCCCATCAGCGACTGAATCGCTGAGGTCTGTGAAGTCAGCAAAGAGAAGTGTGAGTGCTTTGGCCGTCACAGATTTATACCCTGGATGAGCCCATGGTTGGCTCTGGGGTCTAAACAGAAAATCTTTCCTGAACTGCAGTGTTTATTGGAGGAACCAGATTGTCTCTGATGCATAAAAAATGCTGTTAGAAAGATAACCTTCTTTTCCTTGTGGTGACCCTCCTTGGAGAGTTTGCTCTGTGTAGCTGGAGAGAGGTGATGATCAAATCAAAGTGGCTAAAGGAAGAAAAATACTTTTATTTCTTGCTGGTGGTCAATGAAATAGGGAGTATTTGAGCTTTTCGTGCAGGTGAGTGCTGGGCTCAGGTTGGTGCTGGCGGTGCCAGGGTGCTGCACTGTGGAGTGAGGTATGAGAGGGGCTGAAGGATCTCAGTGGATGGGAGCTGCTGGAGTGGCTGTAGGACAGCCCAGTGCTCAGAAGGTCCTTAATGGGAAGGAGTAGTTGTGTGTCTGCCGCAAGGCAGCACATGAGTTGGGGACAATGAAGGATGCTGGCAAGGGAGGATGGGTGGAGGTCACTGGTGAGCTGGAGAAGGAGAGGAGCATTTGATAATGTCTTCTGTGGTGCTCAGGGAGTTTGGGCTGCTCACTTCTAATGAAGAGAAGCTTAAGCTCCTGCTTGATGGCAGTCATCTAAATACCCTTGTGGGGAATGAACAGAAGTCTAGAGTGGGGATGCTCCAACTTGGTCACCAAGCAGCAAAATGTAATGTCTGACATACTTCCAGCTCTAAGTGCAGAATTAAGGTGTGCTGGTTACTAAACCTGGCAAATGTGAACCTTTGAACCGATTTATCCAGGCCTGTGGTGGCCCCAGCCCTGGGAGGTGCTGCTGTGCCCTGCTCAGGGGGCTCTGAGCAGCTGCTTGGGAATGGGAGCCGTGGGTTGGACCACTGTGTGGTGTGGGATGCATCCCAAGGGGATGCTGTGACTGCAGGGCCTTTGCCATCCCCTCTGCTTTGGGCACCTTCAACCACACTACTTATGAACTGCTGTGGGTCAGCCCTTCCTCTGGGCAGTCCCTTGGAGAAAATCACCTTCTTCTGGTGAGGACGTAGTGGAAATGGTGGGAGCCGGTCTGGGGGAGGGAGGAAGTGGAGATAATCTGCTTTTCACCCCTCCAAATATGTGTCACTTCTGATGGCATCGGGAGCCGATGCCCAGCCCAAGTGCCGTGGGTGAAGGCAGCTTGGGCATGTGATATTTCTGCTTTATTTCTTTTTTCCGACTTGACAGTTGCCCCCTATGAAGAGCAGCAGAGGGGAAATGTCAACCACCGAAGTCAGGAAGGAGCCGCTCTGGGAGGAGGGAGGGTGTCTCGGTGCACTTCTCAGAAAAGAAATCGCGAAGCCTCATCCTTCCGAGGCCGCCCACAGGGCTGCTGCTGCCTGGCTCCCAGTGCTGCCTGCATCTTCATCGATGCTGATGCTGATAGCGATCAAAGTGAGAGCGGGTGCTGCTTGCGCAGGCTCCCTCCCAGCACGGGGGTCTCGGTGCAACATCTGCCCAGCACCGAGTCCCAGTTCAGAGGCTTTGCTATGGGTTTTGCTTTCCCAAAGGAATGTTTTCCTTTGAAGCTGTGTCACATCGGGGTCAGTCTACGCGCGGGGTGTAGAATGCTGGGATAAGCACAGCTTGGTCCGCTTCTGCTGTGGCTCCATGTGCTGCAGCCCCAGCATCCCGCAGCCGAGGCCACGGTGTGCTCTTGGCTGGCAGATAGATCTGACTCATTCTCCATGGATAAAGAAAAAATAAATAGTGGTGGGTCGCTGTTTTAGTGGTGCAAAACTGGATAGATGAGTGTGAGGACAGGGTGGGTGTCAGCAGTTTTTTTAGTTTTAGGGCTTCCTACTGTCCTGCTGGGAGGTCCCCGGTGCCTCTTCGGACAGATTCGTAGGATTTAGGGGCTGGAAAGTGAAGTCTTAGTTTGTGCTGCCTGTACAAGGTTCATCTTTAAAAGCTGGAGCCGGAGCTTGCCCTGTAGCTTCTGCATGGACTGCTCTCCTTTAAGACATTAAGTGTGTGTGTGATTTTTATTTACTGGTTCACTCAGCTGAGAGGCACCTGCCTTGCTGTGGGCTTAGGTGAGTGAGGTGAAGTGTTTCCCCATCACAGGACTTTCGAGCGATTGCACAACTTGATAGAGAGAGGGTAACGGGGAGCACAGCTTCTGCTTGTGGTGATGGCAGGGAGCATCCCCGAACTCGCCTGAGGGACATCCCAGGGCATCTCTATGCTGCGCACTCCATGCAGATTTGGGACTTGCCTTTGCATCTCATAGTGGGAAATGTGCTTTTAGGAATTAAAGAGCAAGTGCAAAGTCCAGGAGAAAGCCTGGTTCAAGCTTCCTGCATGCCCTGGTTGCACATCCTGCCTTTGCCCACCCTGGGACAGGTAGGGTACCTGGCATGATCTGGTGTTGCTCGTTTTGAGCACGCCTGGAATGAACCCAGTTGGGACATGATGGTCCGTGCTGCTCTGACCTGGTGTAAAACTGCTGCTGAGTTGTCCCTGTGATTTGTGGCCTGGCCCTGTGCAGCGGCACACTTCACCATCGCAACAGGCCAGCAGCAGAGCATCTGCTTGGGTGCACTGAGACAGAGGAGCGACCACAGATAAAACTTCCTGGAGTTGTTTTCTGACCTGGCTGCAGCCCCTCCCTATCCTGGGAATCAACCAAGTGCTGCTCTGCAGCTCATACAAGTCCCTGGGTGCTACCGCAGCACCCAGCTGTGTCCCAGGCGGACACAGGACATCTGCAGAGGGACGAAGGGGACACTTGCAGGTGGGTGGCTCCTTTCTGCTTTGTGTCACCTGGGGCTTTTGTTCCTGGCCTGTGCACATTAGGAGCATCACCCTCTGTGCCCAAAAAAGCCTTTTAGTCCGAATGCAGGGGATGTGGCTGCAGGGACTGACTGCTCTGCTCCAGGTGCTTGTGACCTGTGTGGAGGGAAGGGAATTCCCTTCCAGCTCTGGATGCCCCACCTTGACTGATGCCTGGTGATGCCAGACACTCTGCTGTGTGCTCACTGTTTATTGTTAGCAGGATTTCCAAGCTGCATTTTGTGCTTGATGACTATTTTTGGCAAAGCAGCAGCTGTTTTGGTGTGTCTTTGGTTAATGCTGCTTTGCCAAAGGCAGGAGCTCAGACCCTGTCAGCCTGCTGCCTCCCAGCACTGCTTGGCTCAATCCCAGGGTAATCCCAGTGCCTTGCTGTGACCATAAGTTAAGCATAAATTCTGCTTATAGCGATGTCATTTGAATATACCCAGCTTCGTCCTTGTGCTTCAGCTCACAGTTCTTGTAGAAAACCCAAAAATAGGTCAGAAGACCTCAGGTCTGAATGATATTTGTAAGACGCCTCCCTCCAGCCCTTGTCCCTGCTATCTGCCAGTTTGTAGCGAGTTTGCCTCAGCTCCCATTGGGGAAGCTACCCAGTGCCTCTCCTTTTGCCCCATTCAGCACAGGGTAATGCGGTGAGCTGCTGCCGCTGCGATTTCCTCCTCCCTTGCTCGAAGTGAGAGGAAGGAAAGAGCCTGTGTTTTGCTGGGCTATTTGTGTTTGTGGTTACGCTCGCGCAGGAAGTGGCGTGTTCCTCGCTGGGCGATGCACCCCGAGGGAGCTCGGCTCCTCTGCCCTTCCACTGCTGGACTTCAGCTTTGCCCTGGGCAGCTGCAGCAGGGCCGGGTGCTCTTGGGTACAAAAATGCTCTAGGGTGCCATAACATTTCCAGCTGGAGCAGGATGGGTCGTTTTAAAGCATCACGCAAGCCACTTCTTGCCAAGGTCAGCAAAGCTCTGACCACTTCTGCTGCTTCCTTCGCTATCTCACAGGTCCCTTCCCTGGAGGATGTCACGCTCTGGGACAATATTGATTTATTTGAGTGATCTGTCAGAGTAATCCGAGGCAGAGCCATGTCTTTGTGTGGCTCAAAGGGAAACTGGAACATCACTGAATTACAGTGGCTGTGCCCTCACTGACAAGATATCGCAACCTCAGGTTGCACTCTGGGTGTCAGCAAACCCAGTGAGATGCTGGGAGTACCAGCAGCAAATTAAAAATTGCAGCTGTCACTAACAGTGAGTGTGTCTGAGCTCCTGGGAAACTCTCCAACGGGATCTTTTTCTACTAGGAAATGTTGATTCATTGAAAATAAACAGTTGTGTGGCAGTGGGGGGGTCCTTTCCTAGGGGGGAAGGCTTCTGCCCTGTTAATTCAGCTACAGGGCAGACATAAAGCCACGGAAATAGTGTGTGCTCTGCGGAGCAAAAGCCTGTCCATGGAGGGGGACAAGTGAAGGCTGTTTTTGCAACCTTAGCACTAGTTTTGCTTGTCTTGGCATTGTGCTGCTCCCCGCTGGGCCACAGCAGACCTCTCTTCTGGGTTAAATTCATCTTGCTTAAAACCTAGAAGGTGTGTAAAGCTATTCTTATGGCATTTATGTGTCTGTATGTTTGATGAATTTGTAGCCTCCTTTGCAGCTGGAATTGTTTGAGGATTGGACAGAGTAACGTGTAGATTTGTGGTGCATGCTGCTGTCCACTTGCCAGATCACAGCATTGTTTCTTCCTTGTTAGCTTCAATGCAACAGCCAACACGCATGAGTTGGTGTTTGTTATGTTTCTGTGCCACTTAAATAGACTGTGTGAGTGAAGAAGGGCTGGATTTATATTTATTTTTCCTCTCTGATCATTAGCCCTACTTCCCTGCAGTGAGAGATGCTCTGTTTCTCTTAGTTTTGCTTTTGGATTGGGCCCTGGTGCCAGCACCCCCTGAACCATGCTGTGGGCTGTGACTGAGCTGCGTCCACTCCTGGTGAAAAAACCCATGGCAATGTGGGATGGGAGAGACACAAACATGGACCCTTCTCAGATAATCCTTAGGCTGTTTGCTTGAAACTTCCCCATAACTTTTCTCTGTGGGTCTTTGTGCAGTGTCTGGGGCCCTGGAATGGAGGAGGAGGAGGAGGAGGTGCTGCTCCTTTCTTGGTCTGCAGATCCAGCGCCACCTCCTCCCCTGGGATGCAGGGCTGGGATGAATGGAGGCACTTGGCAGCCTTCGCGCAGATCATTTCCTCTGAGACCATCTGGGAGTCGGCCTTGGCCGCCAAGAAAAGCCGCAGCCTCGGGAAACACCTTGGGCCATTGTCACTGGCTGGGTCCCAGCAGCAAGAGGCAGATGTCTGAGAATGGGGGCCAGGGGGGTTTCAATCAACTGGGGTGAAGGACCCTCCATTCCTTTGCATGCAATTGTCCTTTCCATTTGGCTGATCTTCCGGTGGAGAATTAGTACAGAATCACAGCACGGTTGGAGTTGGAATGGCCCTCTGGAGATCACCCAGTCCAACCCCTGCTAGAGCAGGATCACCCAGAGAAAATGACCCAGGAACACATCCAGGCGGGTTTGAATGTCTCCAGAGAAGGAGACTCCACAACCTCTCTGGACAGCCTGGTCCGAGGCTCTGGTACACTCACAGTAAAGAAATTTTTCCTTATGTTTAACTTGAACCTCCTGTTTTCCAGTTTGTGACCATAGCCCCTTGTCTTGTCACTGGGCACAACAGAGTCTGGTCCCATCCTCCTGACCCTTGCCCTTGAGATATTTATAAGCATTAATGAAATCCTCCCTCAGTCTCCTCTTCTCCAGGCTGAACAGCCCCAGCTCTCTGAGTCTTTTCTCGTATGGGAGATGCTTCAGTCCCCTCATCATCTCAATGGCTCTACACTGGGCTCTCTCCAGTCATTCCTTGTTTTTGAACTGGGGAGCCCAGAGTTAATACATTTAATGAATAATCTGAAGGTGCTAAGAGGTGGAATAAATGCCGGGCAGTCTTCATAATGAAGCCGATATGAACTCTGACTGTCACAATGCTGATGTGATGGAGCATCTCCAGGGCATGGGGAAGCTGTTCAGAGGGGTGCAGCATCTTCCCTCAGATGTGATGCAGCTGGAAGGGGTTGGACATGTGCCTGACAGGAGCTGAATTTTGTGGGATTTAAGTGAGTTTCCAGTTGGCTTAGTGCATCTGGAGCATTTGAGCCTTGGGGTGGCAGGGCAAGGGGTTGCACAGACGGGTTTTCTGTACTCAGACAGGATGAAGGTGGGCATCCACTCCTGAGTGGATTGGTCTGTGTGAGCAGCGAGGTGCTTGGGTGCAAAACGATGCTGCTGATAAGCACCATTTGGTGAGATTAGATCTGTCCGTAATGAGGACGTGAGGTGTATTTCCTCTGCTGTGATCTGATGCAGGTGGTGAACACCTTCACCCTGACCTCTTCCTATTGTTGGTCCCTCCTGAGACCTTCTTGAGTGACGGTGCCTCTGTCTCCCCCACAGCCGGGCTGTGCCTGAACTGCTGGAGCCTGCAGGAGCTGGTGAGCCGAGACGCCGGCAACTACCTCATCCTGGTGGAAAAGATCCTCGGCAAGGCCCAGGAGGTGAGTTGGGGGGCTGCTGGGGAGGCTGCAGGGTTTCAGGCAGTCTCAGCTCTGGGGCTTGCCCAAAATTGAACTTGCAGAGCTTTGTGGGTGATTTTTGGGTCATGGTAAGGTATTCCTGGAGCACAGGAACTTGGTGATGAGAGTTTGGCAGGTCCAAAACTGGTGGGAGCAACCCTGTGTGTCCCATCAACTTTCAGCATATGGGAACTACAAGGGAAAAACCTAGCTCTGATATCTGCACTGCAGATCCATGAGGAAGAGTTTTCATTCCCCAGATTGCTGCTTAATGCTGTGCAGGAGTCATAGGGCTGCATGGATGGAGCCAGCCTTCCCCAGACCTTCCCCTGGCATAAACTGAGAGCTGCTTGTTCAAATCAGAGCAAATTGAAAGTTTCCTGTTGTTTTTGATGGAAACTTTGCTGCGGCTCTGCTGGGCTTCCTGCAGAGCTAGGAGTGGAGCTGGGCCGCTGGAAACTGCAGGCAGGGTTTTCACCACAGGGCAGCCCAGCTGGCAGCAGTTGGGACAGGCACAGGGGGAGGACAAAACGGGAGCAGGGCCGATGGTATTGGCCTGTCATGGTCCCGTCATGTGCTGGAGAAGCTCAAGGTATCGTTGGTCAAGCAGGGTTGACACGGGCTGTGGCCACGAAGACCTCAGAGGAATTCCTTGATGTGGCAGGAAATGGTGATGTGTTTCCTAGAGCCTTAGTACTGGGATGCATGTGATGGGGTAAATGCCGCCTTTCATTTTGTTTTTTAGGAAAGAGAGGCTGTTTACCTGCCAGGTTGCAGAGCCAATACCAGTTAGGTTTAGCACAATTTGGTTTAATCCATTTATATTTTATTTTAATGGCCAGAACTGAGCTACATTACATTAGGATTTATGTAAGGGTTTATTGCACTTTGTGCTGTGCTCATGAGCAAGAGAAGATGTTGTCCGTAAGTGTATCCCTGAGCTATTGCTCTGTCCCTGGCTATTCACTGGCAAAGGCTGGGACAAGACTGCATGGTTTGCACCGTGCTGCCAAGCTCTGCAAGCTGCCTGCAGGGGCTGGGCTGCCTGCTTGCCTCTCCAAAACACCTGCTTTGAGCCGCTTTAATGGAATTTCAGGCAACTCTGCGAGGCTCAGGAGCATCGGAGTGCTGGGAGCTTGTCCAAACCCAGCTTCCTGGGGGTGAAGGCAGAGCGCAAGCTGTGATGACCTGCCTGTCTCATTGGTGCAGGTTACTGGGGCTTTAGGGGTTATTTTCCCCTGGAGACAGGGAGTCTGCTGGGGATGGTGATGTGATGGTGTGGGTTGGGCGCTCAGCTGTGCTGTCGGGGAGCCCCCTGGCACCCCCAAGGATGCTGTCGGGTAATGCTCCTGGTGATCAGCCCAGCTCATCCTCTGCCCTCTGGCTGTTCCCTACAGGTGCAGGAGAAGTGCGACTACGACCTGGTCCCACCTCTGGCTCTGCTCTTCTACTATGCGGTCCTGTATGTAAGTCCTGAGGCTGCTGCATGTGGCTCGATCCCAGCCCTGGGGAGACACCAGGATCTGGGGCCCTGTGCAGAACACTCACTGAAACCAGGGTGGCTTTCATCTGAAACATCTCAGTCTGCTTTGATCAGTTCATCTCAGAAAAAAGATCCTGTACAAATCTACAGGGGTCAAGACCAGACAACCATTGCACAAGCTGAGAGATGAAAAAAATGAACTTCAGTGTTTTTAGTCTTTTTATTTAAAGATGGGTTAATCGGAAAGGAGATGGATAATATTGCTGTGCAGAGAAGGCAAATTTTTTTCATTACTCTTTATACTTGTGCAGAATACATAGGCAATGCTAATGAAAAGGAGTGGAGCCTTCACAGGAAATACTTTTTAAATTATTATTATTATTAGCACAATGCATCATTATCCCAAGGAAATCATTGCTGCCAGATCTTGCAAAAGCACAGGCTGTAATGCGATTCATCTGTATGGATCTGTAGTTGTTAAAAAAAATTTATATATAGGCTTTGAAATGTGAGCCGCAGCCGGAAGGTTGGGAAGGTGCAGAGCCGATGAAGCTTTCTCGGAGTTGTGGCCGGTGGGGATTCTGTGACTCTTCCCTGGGAGGAGACGAGGTGTCGGGGTGAAAGCCTGCTCCGATCCGCTTCTCCTCCTCCTCCTACTTCCAGCCTAAACCCTCAGGTTTTTCCGCAGCGCTTGAGGCCCATGTTCTAACCCCTTTCTAACCAGGTGTTCCTGTCTCCTGCAGGCTCCTCACTTCCCACCGGGCTCCGAGCTGCTCCTGAGGGCCGCCACCATTTACCACAGCTTCCTGACCTGGCCTGTGCCCTACTGCGACATCTTCCGCAAGCTGCTCACCTTCATCAGTGACGAACTCAAGGCCCCCGGTAAGTGCTTCCGCCCCACTGGGGTTTTTCGTGTGCTGTTGGCACTGCTTCCCCAAAAACACCAACTGCTGCGACCACCCTGTGTTTCTTCATGAGACTTTTGCCTGGTGTTGCTGTCTCATACATCCCTTGAGCGTAGTGGCAACATTTACTTTGTGCATACACACCTCAACTTTTCCAGGAGGCAAGGACCTCTGCCGTCCATCCTCTGGATTATTTTCCCTGGTGGTCCAGCACCAGGTGGGACGCAATTCCTCTGGAGGAGCAGGTGGGATGGTGGGGTTGTGTTTTCAGTTCCGGACCAGTGTGAATTAGCAAAACATGTAACTGTTTCCTGGTTGCCTTTCATTCTGCGGGGTCTTTTCCGTGGCAAAGCATGTGCTGGCTGCTCCCGCCCAACACTGGGCTTTGTTTGAGATGCTTGGTTTGAGATGCCCAGTGGCGTAACTGGGGTGGCAACAGTGGGTCCATTCATCAGCATCAAGGTGGCTGGAGCCTTCGAGCCTGCTCTTGCGTGGAGATTTCCATAGGGCTGAGGGACTCCCTGGCTCTTTCTTTACAGCCGAGACACTACCTTGTGATACGGCTTTGGGCACATCTATCGGCGGCAGCAGCAGCGCTCCTCTTAATTAAGGGCTTCTTCATAGATGTCCTGTTGTTCCCAATGGAGCAACTCTTCCAATTATTTCTAAAAAGCCATTTCTCCTAATCTCCCTGTCTTTTGGTGGCTTATGGAGAGCTGTTATCACACAGAGCAGGTTTCAGCCCTTGTTTAATCTTGCACAGGGCCATGGCAGCGAGATGGGCTGTGGCTGAGGTGGGGGATGCTTCCCCCCCATCCTTAAACCAGGCAGCAAAGAGCTGCTTTGGAGAGCACTGATGAGGATGTGAAATGCAGGGTCTCCATCACAGCAGCAACTGAGTGGGATGATGGGAGCTTGTAGGTGCAGATGGGATGAAAGATGCTTTCAAAGGAACAAAAAAAATAAAAAAAAAAAATCTCAAACTCTCTGCAGCGTTGGCACTGAACTGGCAGATTTACCCCCAGCTTAAGACTCTGCCAGCATAAATGGCCAAGGCCACCAGGCATGGTCTGGCTGGGCTGTTGCTCTGCATCCAGCCTCCAGCTCAGAGCTGCAGGGCCAGCACAGACGTGGAGATGCTTGTCCCATGCTGCTGCAGCCGTGGACTTTCCCAGCTCCCACCTGGTCGCTTATTGCTGTGATGCTGATCAAAGCTGTGTTTTGCAGAGCTGGGGGGTTTGCTGCATCCTGCTCTTGTGCCATCACCAGTGCACGGGGCTGCCTGCACTGGGGACTTTGGTCTGAAAACTTTTCCCCTCCTACGAGCATATGGGATCCTCCCACCCCTGTCAAAAGATGCCATGTGGAAGGTGTTGGTGTGCTGGGGCTGGTGAGCCTGGTGCTGTCCCTTGCCATGGCCTCTCCCCAGCTGGAGCCAAGAGCAGTGAAAATGTGTCCTCTGCTGGAAAGCTGGCCAGGATATTATACGTGTGTTACACGGGCTCTGTGAGCTGCTGTGAGACTGAAGCAAAAGCTTTTTATTGAGATGAGGGTAAATATTAACTGAGATCCAGCTGCTGTGCATATTTGCCAAGAATGCAATAGCTTTTATGTGCAAACTGGGGCTGATGTCTCTGCAAGAGGGAGGAACGCTGCTGTAATTATGGAGCCTGTTCAGATCAACATGAGCTGCCTATCGGTTCTGGGCCCCTCTTGGGTGCTGCTTCTTGGCTGCTGAGCAGCAGCTGGGGTTTGGAAGTGGTTGCCTGCAGTAATACAGGTTCTGGATCTTGTTGATGCCATAAGATCTTTCCCAAGATGTATCCCAGTCCTTCTGCCTTTTGGGAGTGACATGGGCTTTGCTGTTGCCACCCAGTCCTGGTCCCTTGGACATTGCCTGGTTGGGGTTCCCAATGGCATCCTGGGGATGGTCCCAGTGATGCATCCAGGGGTGTGAGCTGCTTGCACAAACCTTGCTTCTGCTGGAGCCATGCTGAACCCCAGCTCTGCAGGAGGGAAGGTGGCAGTGACCAGCTGTCCATAAGGGACATCCAGGGCCTGGTGGGTGGTGGGGTAAAACAAGTGGCGGAAGCTGCTAAATAGCACTTGTAAAATTCAGAACGAATCCCACATCAGCAGTGGGGCAGAAGGGACTGGAGATGGAGCAGCTCTCCCTTCCCATCCTCTAGTTGCCTTTCCATCCCCTTGGGCTTTCACCCTTCCCATCCCAAGGCACCCTGGCTCCTGCACTCATCCCCTTGCATGGTGCCTTGTCCCCATAAGGACTTTTGCTGCTGCCATGCGCGCTTCAGGCTGCGGCTCAACCAGGACAAGACCACGTTAGGAGACAAAGCCCATGTGCTCCTGGTCTGCGGTGGTGCAATGTCTCCTGTTCTCTGCTCTCTCCTCCAGGAATCTCCTTCCAGAGGCTGGTGAGGACAGAGCAGGGGCTGCCTGTGAAGAACTACCAGAGCTCCACTGTGTAAGTGTGGCCATGGGTGCTGCTGGCATCTTTATAGCATTCCCACCATCCCACGCTGCTTGAGCAGCAGCAAGCAGCATCTCAAAGGTGTAGTGGTGGGTGCCAGGGAGAAGAGCTGGAGAGCGGGGCTGAGCTGTGGGAAAGGATGGGGAGAGTGGCTGTGGCATTTCCACAGATGTGGGTCAGGGTCTGTGGGCTCCCTGTGTCAGTTATCCCACGGCCCTGCTGACTGCAGGGTGCAGATCTGGGTGAAAACAGCCAGGGAGGGCAAAGTCTCCCCCACAGGGAGCTGCTGATCTTGGCACAGGCTGGAGAATGGCCAGGAGATGCTTTGATCTGCGTGTTGGGAGCCACCAGCCCCAGTGGGGACAGAAGTGAGTCTGTCCCAGTGCAACAATTAATGAAAACCTTACAGCTCTGAGCGCAGTCAGACATTGCACCTTAACCGAGGGCTGATCCTGTCCTGCAGGGCACCTCATTTGTGAATAGGAAAATGAGTCTGGCTGGTGCATGCCCTTTCTGTCCCCAGCCCCAGAGACAGTCCTTTGTGCACAGCCACCTCCTGTCTCTGCAGGAGGGCTGTCCTGTTTGGGCTTCTCCACTCATGCTGTGCAGCTCTGGATCTGCACCTGTATCCCACCCAGCTGTGCTGGTGCTGCTGTGTTGCTTTCCCAGTACAGCTCTCTTGCTCTACATGCTTATACTGGTGCAAGTGTGGCCACTGATGACTTACAGCAGGATGGCTGTATTTGCATAAAAAGCCTTGAAAACCTGGCAAAAACCTTGTACACAAGCTGAACCTTGGTCTTATTGAAAGCTTGTGCCCCTTGCCTGAGCTGACTAGAACCAAGTGCACCAGAGCTCATCCTGAATTTGGAGTGATTTTTGCTCAGTGAGGTTGACTGCTCTTGACTGTGAATGGAGGCTCATACTCTCCAGGCTGTGGAGAATTCGAAGCCTGTGGATAGTCGTGTTATGGTTCAGAGCAAAAATGCAGCTGAAGAATGGGGTTCTTCTCCTGAAAGCTCAGAAGTGATGCTCTGACCTGCACCTTGCATGGGGAAGATGTTTTGAGGGCCACTCTCGTTTTCTGTCACCCCTTTTCATTGCATGTACTGAATGTCCAGTTTGGATAACTGGCTGCTGGGCTGGAGCTCTGTCTGGGACTGACTGAACAATCATTGGGCTGTTGATATTGCCAATGTGGTAGGAGAGATGGTGCCACAGATGGTGCTGAGGGGCAGGATGGAGGATGCTCTTCCTGCTCTGGGTACCCCCACACAGCCCCGGGACCCCTGAGCTGTCACTAACGGGAGAAGACACTGCCATCTAGTGTGGATTCATCCAAGAGTTCTGTGTGCCACCAACCAGGATGCCCAGCCTAACCGCCCCATCCCCTTGTCCCCAGGACGGTGTTGCTGCTCAACCGATCCGAGGTGCAGAGCGAGTTCCTCTCCATCGCAGAGAAGCTGAGCTCCAGTGAGCACCCACAGCACGCCACACTCGTCCTGCTCCTCCAGCACCTCTACCAGGCCAACTTTGGCACCCGCTGTGACCTGGACAGCCTGCACCACCTCCTGAAGGTAGGCTTGAGGAACTTCAGCTTCGGTGGTGCTGCGATGCTGTTGGGAGCAGTTTCATGCAGTTGCCTGGTAGATTTTCTGGCCAAAATAGTATTTGATTAACAAAAGAAAGAAGTTTTGATAGCTCTTCTTGTAGGAAAAATGTGCATCTTTCCCTTCTGTTCTCAGCTTAGACCTGCAGTCTGTGCTTCTTTTTTGTGAAGTGTGTGTGTGGTGGTGGTGGGGGTAAATCTCCTTTTACTCCTTTTCCCATCCCTAAGTGGAGCGAGGAAGAGCCCCTGGATTTCAAATGCAGCAAAAGTGTTCATTTGACTAGAGAAACACTTCACTTTGGTGTTTTGGAGGGGGGAAAAACTTGCGAAGAAAACCCCTAAGGTGTGTTTGAACATGGATTTTTTTAAATATGCAGAAGTTTTGAGGGGATCTGAAGGGGGTAGGAGGTAAAGGAGGGAGAGAGATTTGAGAGATTTGCCCAGTGGTGTAGGCAGTGACCTTCCCCAAAGACCTGCGTGTTGCCTCTGTGGTGGGGCCCCCCTTAATCTCTTGCCTTTGCTCTGCTCCCCACAGTCCAAGACGCTGGAGGAGCTCTCAGAGATCTATGCCAGCGCTGCTGATGCGCAGGAGATTGCAGCTGCCAGCAGTGACCCTGCTCTGGCCCAGGAGCGGCTGCAGGCCGTGCTGCGGGACATCGCCGGGGCTGCATCCTTTCCTGCCATCGCGGGTGAGAAACCTCCCCGGTCCCTCTTCCCTCCAGGGTTTTCTGCTGCCTCAGCCCCTGCAGCAGTAACGAGCAGTTTTGTGCAAAGTTCCAACCTAGCACAACAACAACTACGACAGAAAAACACCAACCCAGGTCCTATTTCATAACCACACGATGAGTCAGAAATTGTTTATTATCTTTCATTAAAACAGCAACAAAAAAGTAATTCTCCAGCCTTTGCAGGTGAGATGAAAATATTAAATCAGAAGCCAATGGTAGGAGTGATGCCTGATGGCTTTTAGAGGTGTGAAATGTCCCCTTGTCCCAATTGCATCTGGCTCATGGGGATAATGACAGCAGCATCAGTGCTCTGCATGACCTGGGTTGCCCAAAAGATGTGCATGGGGTGGGTGGCATCTCCCACCAGCCAGGAGAGCTACTGGAATATTGGGAGTCCCTGCAAATTAACTCCTCTCCCTTCTCTATTCACAGGCGAGCCTCAGCCCCGCAAGCTCCACACCATCCCCATCCCCGCTGCTCGCTGCTACACGTACAGCTGGGATCAGGATAACTTTGGTAAGCAGAGGGGGTCCCCCAACCCTCCTATGGAGCCCCGAGCCCTCTGCTCCCCATGGCAGGGGAAGTTTCTGTTTGGCTGGGGCTGCCATGTGCCACCGGGTGCATGACACAAACTGTGTTGGTGTTAGGGGGAGAGGTGACACGGTGGATGCCAGTGACCCCTGATGGGAGAAGCTGTGGGCATCAAGCTCGCACATGATGCCTGCTCTGATCCCAAGCAAAGCCCTCATCCAAGCAGTGGGCCCGAGGCACTGGTGGCCCCAAAACATGTGGTGTGAGAGACAAATCATGCAGGGCTTCATCTCCAGGGCAGCACTGTGCCTTGAATTAAGCTGGAAGAGGTTTGTCCCACCTGAGTCAGTGGGGGTATTGGTAGGGCAGAGAATTTTTTTGGTAGAAACAACCAACTTTGTTTGGTTTCCTCCTCTGCAAGGGGTCCGTGCCTTGGCAATAATTATTGCCCTGACCTCACTGAGATGTCAGAGCTTTGTGGGGTTGAGACCCCTTGGACGTTTCAGCTCTTTTCCCACTCACAGCAGGGATGGCCAAGGAGGGGGTGCCTTTGCCGTGCTTTCGGCCTGGCCGCAGTAGTTTTGCAGGGGAAGCAGCGGCTTCCCCTTCTGCTGAGCTGGTCTCTCCAGCTTCCCCATTCCTGGAAGACCTTTTCTGTTCCTGTGAAGATTTGCTGCTCATTGCCTGCTAGCCTCATCAGCAAGCTGGACCAGAGCTCTGGCTTGGGCTTTGCAGTGAGTCCAGTCTTGCCCAGAATGCCACCCGCAGTGGTGCGATTTGGGGTTTGATTACCCAAATACCTTGCTTTCCTCCTGCCCTCCAGTTAAACCCGGATCAGATGTGAGCACATTGTGAAATCTGTGTAGGAAGGAAGAAAAACCCCAACTGGTGTTTGCCTTTTGAGAACCCAAACAGAATGTGACCTCAGGGAGAGAAGCAGGTTTTGTTTTGCATTGCATCTGAGTGCCTTATGGAAATCTAAAAACATTCAGTAAGACGTTTTCAGCTTCGTGTTTGAAACCGTGCAGGATCAAAGAGAGCGTTGGCCATGCTGCAGTAGTGGTGTTGTCTGGAGTCATCGCATTTCCCGTGGTTATGCTGGAGCCCTTGCAAGATGTGATCTCTCTCTGATTCTCTTTCAGATATCCTCAATGATGTCCTCAGCAAGGAGTGCAGCGTTGTTGAGCCTATGGCCTCAGAAAATGAGGAAGACGACGAAGAGGAGGAGGAGGACGAGGTGGAAACCGATGGCTGTTCTCCCGAGCGGGACTCGCTGCTTTCCCCCATCTGCACCATGTCCAAAGACTCTGTGTACTCAGCATTGTCAGAGGCAGGTTCAAAGCCCTCACGAGTGTCGCTCTTCACCACCTCCAAGGACTCCATCTCGGAGCTGACAGTGGTCTCCAGGAAGTCCCTGAAGTCGTTTGTCTCCAGCCTGAAGGACTGCATGGACAGCGGGTATGC
The DNA here is from genome assembly GCF_000695765.1 of Mesitornis unicolor. Lineage (NCBI taxonomy): Eukaryota > Metazoa > Chordata > Aves > Mesitornithiformes > Mesitornithidae > Mesitornis > Mesitornis unicolor. The sequence goes on along the minus strand of NW_010197187.1, from coordinate 30,434 downwards.
AGAGGACAGCGACGAGAGCTCCCTGGACATGGTGGGGAGGCTGGAGCTGAAGGTGGAGAAGACCCACCACAAATACAGACAGACGCTGACCAACAAGATCTACAAACTGTTCAAGAGCAAAAGCCAGTACGTCCTGAGGAGGGATGTGAAGGACTGCCCAGACACGGGCTCACTCTCTCTGCCCCTGCGCCGTGCCGAGAGCCTGTGCATGCCCCAGGCCAAGCACCGTGTCCCGGCGCGCTCCCGGCGCGCTCACTCGCTGCCGCAGCACGTCCTGAGCCAGCGGCTGCCAGCCCCACTTGCCCCGCAGCACCTCAGCCTCCACCGACGGCCCTTTCTCAGCTACGACGAGGACACCAAGGTGTCCACGCTGCGCGTCGTGGTCTTTGGCTCTGACCGCATCTCTGGGAAAGTGGCCCGAGCCTACAGCAACCTCAGGTGAGCCGGGTGGTGTGGGGGACCCAGCTTGCAGGTACCTGGCACTGCTGAGATGTGCCAGAGAGCTTTGCTCACCCAGCCCTCTCCTACCTTCTCCCAGGCTCAAGGAGAGCACCTGCCCCTCACTGACAAGGTACTTCAAGCTGCAGTTTTTCTACGTTCCTGTGAAGAGGAGCTGCTTGGCTCCATCGACCCCGCTGATGCATCCCTCCCCGTCCCTGGGGGACCCGCAGGTCCGGCCCTCGGCACAGGCGGTAGGTATCCTGCTCACTGCGGAGCTTGTGGTGCCACCAGTGCCCTGCTTGGCTCTGAGAGCAGCGTGTGAGGGGGCAAACAAGACAGGCTGAGGGGGGCATTGGTATCTCTTCAACCAGCTCCATGTGTGGGGTGAGGAGCTTGGGGGCCCTCAGCATGACACCAGTGTGTCTGATTTCAGGACCCCACCTTGGCTAGGATGGAGACCAGCACCAATGACATTTCCCACTACATCGGCATGTTAGACCCATGGTACGAGCGCAATGTTCTTGGGCTGATGAACCTGCCCATGGATGTCTTGTGTCAGGTATGTGAATGCCAGCTGGTAGGACTTGGCGTCGCCTTTCCTGAGGTGCAGGGCAGCTGAGCAGAGAGCTTCTGCCTGGCACTGGGCCATCATGATCCTGTACAGCAGGCTGTGCTGCATAGACACAGGACAGAGATGGGTAGTGAGAAGGAGGGTTTCCATCCCTGGTGGGACAGGGTGGGCAGTTCGTGCCACTGGCCTGTGAGTACCACATATGCCATCAGGCTTGTGACTTAGTCTCTCGCCGCAGTCTGCCAAGCCAGAGGCTGAGCCCCAGGAAGACTCCCAGGAGCAGCTGCCCATTCTGGCTGACATGATCCTCTACTACTGCCGCTTCGCCATGCGCCCCGTCCTGCTGCAGCTCTACCAGACAGAGGTAGGCAAAGGGGCTCAGCCCCATCTTGGCAAGGGGAAAAGGGAGGTCTTCTGCCTGTGCCACCAACCCAGAACCTGCCTTTGAAGTGGATGGGGGATGGCACAGCCACCATGGTGAGACAGAGCTCGGTCTCCTCTTATTCTCTGGGTGCCCATGGTACTTTGGCTGCTACTCCTGGCTCAGAGACTGAGGGCATGCATGTCCTGCCTGGACAGTCCTTAAGTCACACAAGCAGTTTTCCATCCCAATACTTTTCCCTGCCAGCGACTCTGCCAGTGCTGACGAGTTATTCACGTTGCTGGAATTCCTTCCAGGGCTCTGCTTTCCGAACCAAGACCCTCTGTGAAGTCTATTTTCCATGTCCTGCAGCATGCACAGGGCAGATGTGGGGAAGGTTGAGTGCACAGCTGCAATGACCACTTTGATGTGGTGGTATGGGACTGGTGTCAGTGGGGCTGTGGCAAGCAGAGTTGCTGCTGTGGATGGGATTTGTGTTGCTCAAAGCAATGCCCAGACCCTGCTGTCAGGCTCAGCATGGGTTTTCTTTCCAGTGGGTTGGGGAGTTTTCTTTAAGTGAAAATTAGGTTTTTGGGTTGTTTTACTTGCTAGTGGTCTGTTAAAACAGTCAGAAGTACAGTTAAAGGCAAGTGTCACCCGAGACAGTTGTTGAAAGGTCTATTTTGAAAATGTGATTTTTCCCAAACTGACCTGTTTCCTGTAGAAAGGAGTGAGAGGGGTGAATGTTGCCTGGTGTGGTCTGGGTCTCTTCACCACTGCATCTCCCTTTTCCCCCTGGCAGCTCACCTTCATTGGGGGAGAAAAGATGACCGAAGTCTTCATCCATTCCCTGGAGCTGGGCCACTCAGCGGCCACGCGGGCCATCAAGGCATCAGGTCTGTAGCTGCATGCCATGGGGCTGGGGGATAAATGGACAGAGGGGCTGGGGGATAAATGGACAGAGGGGCTGGAGGGAGCCTGGGCTGCAAGAGGTGTCTGAGTCCAGGCTGCATCGTGAGCAAAGATCCAGACATCTTTTAATAAATTTGGAAGTGAAGCATCATAGTTCTTGCATTCCTCTCCAGGGGCAAAGCTGTGTCAATGCCTTGTTGTTTTTACTGCTGTTAACTCTAAAAAGTATTTGCAATAACAGAGCTACAAGCCCAATTTTCTTCCTCTCATCAGCACCTGGCCAAGTGCAGCTCTTCCTCTTTTCTTTTTGCTGCTTTCTGTTGTTTGTGCTTTGTCCAGAAGTGTCACTTATACAAACCCTTTCTGTTTCCTTAGTTTACTGGGCAAAGCAAGGTTCCTGCATGTGCTTGGCTTCTTCCTGCAAGGGAGATCCACAGGCTTTTAAACTGGGAATTTATGAAATTATTAAAGACAAGAAGCTATGGCAGAAGTGTCTGCCTGCAGCGTAGTCTCCAGCTCTCTCCGGGTACCAAGGACAACGTGCTGTGGTGCAGCTCGCAGAGACATCTCATGGCCAACGAACAATACTGCATTGAAACGCATTGCTTTTTTTTTTTCTTTTAAACCAATTGCTTTTCTGTGATCTTGCCTTGTCTTTCTAAACAGAGCTCATAAAATATCCTCCATGTGAAGTGTCACCACCCTGCTCCCCTAAAATAGAGGCTTGGCTAAGACGTCTTCCCAATAACTCATAAAACCACCAATCCTTTCTGACTTTGATTTTTGTTTTCCTTGGGTTGTCTGGTAGCACACCACTTAACATCTGCAAAAAATTAAACAGGAAAAAAAAGTTTGTAAGTATTGGGCGCAGTATTTCAAGGCTAATTTAATGTGGGCACAAATATGCCCAGAAAAACAGGAGCTGGGTTAGCAATGCAGCCTTTTATTGCTTTGTGTTTTCCCTGGAGCACTGACCCCTCTGCACCAGCTTAGCCAGCACCGCTTTCAGCTTTACAGAGCTGCTTGTTGTGCTTTGTGTTGAAATTTCTGCACTGGATTAATTGCTTTCTGGCAGCTTTTAAGCCACCTTTTCTTTCTGCCTTTTAGCTTCACAGCTGTGTTCAGCAAACCATTTTTTTTCTCCTTTTTTGTAGGTACCGAGTGTGCTGCTGTATCGGTAGCCAATGGAAGAATGGGGATAAAAGGCCACCGTGTGACATTTGCTCCTTATTTTGTGCAGGTCCAGGCAGCAAAAGGCTGGGCATAGATGGAGACAGAGAAGCAATCCCACTAACACTACAGATTGCCTACAGCAAGGTGAGGGCATGGGACTTACACAAAGACAGATGGGACAGAAAACCACTTAAGTGCTGGGCAAACGTCTCTCAGCTAGGGGCTGAGAGAGGCAAATGCTGACATTCTGCTGGAGGATCCGAATCCAAGTCCTGATGGGCCAAGTTCAAGCTAATTGTCTACTTACTGGCTAATTGGGGCTGGCTTTCCACTCCTGTTCAGCCCAGTAAAATAGGGAATGTGCAGCCGGTTTCCATAGACTGGATGTGTACTTGGTGCCGCTTTACACTGGTGGACTTTAGGGGTAATGGCCTCAAGTTGCGCCAGGGAAGGTTTAGGTTGGATATTGGGACAAATTTCTTTACTGAAAGGGTTGTCAAGCACTGGAACAGGCTGCCCAGGGAGGTGGTGGAGTCACCATCCTTGGAGGTCTTTAAAAGGCAAGGAGATGTTGTGCTTAGGAACATGGTCTAGTGGCAGACTTAGGGCTGCTTTGAAGGTTGGATTGGATTGTCTTAAAGGTTTTTTCCAACTGAAACCCTTCTGAGTCTATTCTATGACTCTATGACTTTGCTTCCAGGGAGCGATCTCCTGCTGGTCACAATAGTCCTCCTATTTTGTTAATTTCTTAGTGTTAAGCCTGGGCAGCTTTTCAAATCCAAGGTTAGTTTAATTAGTTTAATTATAATGCCTACTCAAACTTTGTTGTGCAGCTCAAAGTAAATCCAGATCTGAGCTAGTCCAGCCAGATGGTTAGGGGCGGGAGGGCAGGGTGACATCAGCCTGGAGCGTGGCATCATCTCACGGGCTTTGGTTGCTCTCTGCAGACAGCCATCAGTGGAAGAAGTCACTGGAATGATGTTGAGAAGGTCTGCACATCCGTCAACCTTAGCAAGGCCTGCAAGAAGTACGAAGAACTAGGTGGGTAGAGGTGGTCTTTGTGGCTTTGTGTAGGGAGCAATGGGAGGGACTGGTAGAGCAGGAGGACAGTGTGGATCTTCTAGCTGGAGCAAAGCAGAGATGTGTGAATACGAGAGAAGATACGTGGAAGGTGCCTGGTGTTCCCTGGGACGTACTGCAGTCCTTGGCTGTTCTTAGCACCACATCAGGAATGAAAGGCATTTGATTTCTCGCTGTCCTATAGCTTCCAGCCAGGGAAATGGGCTGCCCACTGGGGATGGGGCTGGGATGGTGCAAACAGCAGGATGACCACCGGAGTGGTGCTTTCCAGAACAACACTTGTTCAGTAAGGAGGAGACAGGTAAAGCTCTTGTTAAGTGAAGAAGGACTAAGGGCGAGGGTGCTTGCTCTGCCGTCCACAGCAACCAGGCCCTGCAGTGAGCTCTCAGCAGGCTCTCGTAAAGCTGATATTCCAGCCCGGTGTCCTTCCTGCAGCTCATACATAGCTGGCTGCCATGTGGGTCTGTTTCTTAATCTATTTTCTATTCAGGTTTCTGGTGGGGTATTAATAAGGCTTTGAGGCTTTTAAAAGCAGCCAGACTTGTAGTCTATGTGTGTATTTGGAAGCAATACCTGTTCATTCTGGCTTCAGAACTGCTGTTTTGGCAATCAGACACCTAGTTCTGAGTAAACTGAGGGGGTTTTAGTTCATCTTTCATCGTGTGCTTTGATGTTTGGTTTGTGAGAGGAGTAGTCGGGGCAAGCAGGTGATTCCTACATGCCCTAGCTCAACCTAAACCTCTGTACCACTTGTCCCACCTGTTGCAACCCCATCCAAGACACCATGCAGACAACCCTGGAACAAAACATAGCAGGAATTAATTTCTTACTTCCTCTCTGTAATTTGAGTTGGGTATTTCTGCACTGGTTCAGGAGCTTTGCTTTTGCTGCCAGTGCTATGGATTTGCTTCAGGGGGTGTCGTCAGCTCCACATAAGGGAGAAGCTTTTTCATTAATCTCCTTCCTTCCAAGAGAAACCCGGTCCCCTCGATTGCCTCTGTGGGTTTTTACATTCAGCAGTTTGACCACAGGATGTCACTGTAATTCCAGACACGAACAAGCATCTCCAGGTGGACTGCAAGAAAGGCCACCCTGGGAGAGTTAGAATTTCCTCATGATGATGGGGCAATGCTTTTTGTCCTGTTTAAATCCTGAGATAGTTAAATGTCCTTTTCTGTTATGTTTGGAAAACAGTTGAAATTGCAGAGGACATTTACGTCTGTGTCTCTGATGGCTTTATTTCTGTGTGGGTTAGCATGAGGGCAAATAAAGCTTGACTTGTGTTGCATTTCCCTCAATGGTGGGGTCTTGCTGAGAGCCACTGCCTCTGAGATGCTTTGAGGGCTGGAGGGACCACTACTGTTTCCACCAGTGGCCCAGAAGCCCCAAGTGCTGACAGTTTTCTTTTGTTACAGCCTCAAAGACAGAGTGTCTGAACTTAACCATGACAGAGGTGGTCAAAAGGCAAAACTCCAAATCCAAAAAAAGTTTCAATCAGGTAACTCAAATCACAGTGCTTTTATGTTTAACAGGAGATCAGCCTGACTCAGTTGGGGGGGAAGCAGGGCAGGAGATAGTAGCTCCATGGTGGGGTGGGGGGGCGTGTCTGTGGTTGGCCACCAGCCCTGCCTTAGGGGTGCCCAGCTCCCCTCTCTCCTTCCTTGCATGAGGACACGCACTGAGCCTAGCAGCTCCCTCAGTCGGACTCTTTTTCTACCAGCAGATCAGCGTGTCCCAGATAAAAGTAGACAAAGTCCAGATTATCGGCGTCCAGTCCTCCTTCGCCGTGTGTCTGGACCAGGATGAGCAGAAGATTCTGCAGAGTGTAACCAGGTAGGAACCCCGGCTGCCCACTGTGGTCAGCCCTCCTGGGATGGTGTGTCCTGCGTGCAAGGACTTGCCCGCAAAGTGTGGGGTGCAATCAGGTGGAATGAGGTCCCAAGCACCATGGTGATGTATTGCCAAATGCCCAAGCTGGGTGATACAGCTCTGAACTCTGTAGTGCAGCTGAGCTCTGGTGGGATGGATGGTCTTGCTCAGATCCCAGCAGTAGTTTACCTTCATGACTGCCACCATCTAAAGGGTGGTCCCCAGTCAACTGTTCAACTCTGTAAAGATGATTCTTTCAGCAAGACCAGTCATAAGCCAGAGGAAAGCTATGCAATATAATTAGGTATTTGGAGAGCAATGTGCATATGAGCAGAGCCTCCAACTTCTGAACCTCATTTGGGTTGTCCACCACCTTTGGCATACCCATTGCAGGAGGAACCCATGATCTCCATGAGAGAGACTGGGGTAGAGCAAGAATTGTTCATGTGCCTGTTCATCCATCAGTCATGTCCCCAGGGCACCAAGCTGGCTCCCCCCCGGGTGATAGAATTTGAAAACTCACTGTAGACGACATGAGTGATCAAACTACTTGATCCCTGGGTCTTAAAAACATGCAAGCATTTTAATTTTTCCCTCAGAGAGAGCAAAACTCTGCAAGGTTATGCTGCCTCCAGTGGAAAAACGTTTTGGATCTTATTTTAATATATCTTATTTCTTAAATAACCGTAAAGAGACATGTTTTACTTAAATTGTTTGTTGCGCAACTCAAGGGACTTGTGGGAGAGTTCAATACACGAAATGGAAAAGGAGCTATTTCCCTCTCCCCAAAACTTGGTGGGGTGCAAATGTTCTTGTTTTCCCTAATGAGTTTCAGAAATTACTCTTTATGGATGCTTCTGCTCTAGGTGCCAGTCTGAGCCAGCTTAAAGACCTGAACTCAGCACTCAAACTCCAGTCTTATTAAAGACTGCACTGATTCCTGTTTCCAGATATTTCTGCTGCAGCTTAGGACCATGATTCTCACCCACACACCTTACTTATAACTTGGTTTTTTTTTGTTCCCCTGCAGATGCGAGATCTCTGTGTGCTACAAACCCAGGGACAGCGATCTCTTTGCCCTGAGAAGGTCCTCTTTGCCTTCCCAGGACTCCTCTGAGTTTCATTCTCTCCTGTGTTTACCCATTGCCACCTTCAGTGGAGCACTGCCATAGAAGAGCTCTGTGTCATCTCACGCCAGACTCACATCCAACACCACTATATCCTCAGGAAAAGGAAGCTGACTGTCCTCTTTTGGGCTGGAGACCCATCTGTTCTTGTCCAAGACATCCAGCAGCCCAAAGCATCGGCATGGTAGCCAAGCTGCTCTTGGTCTGGGCTTAGCCCATTCCTGGGAAATGGGAACATAGGTGGTGTGCTCTGGTATCTCTCAGGGTTCCTTGGCAATGGGAGAAAAGTGGTTTCCTTGAGATCTCTGTTTGGTTCATCAGACTGCCAGCACCTGGATTGAGAGGGCAAGGCAAGGACAGTGACATTTTCCTGCCAGAAAATTATGCCGTGGCTGTGTTTGACAGTAATGGCAAGGACAGCGTGATCTGCAGGGAGCTGATAGGTGGACGTTTTGGAAAATGAATGTCCTTGGCTTTGAGTGGTGGTAGGTGGTCTTCAATGCATGCAGAGTTGCAGACCACCCAACCGAAGTCCTGATGGGATTTCACCAGTAACAGGTCAAGAATGCTCAGGACAGTTCTTTTGGGATGAGAACAGGCTTTCTCAGTGTCTCCCTTAAATTATGAAGGTTAGGTGTCTTGCAGAGTAAGAGCGCAGAGCAGAGTGACCCAATCGATGCCCAGGAAGACCCCAGCATGGGTTGTAGACTGCTGCTTGCAGTCCAGTGAATTGAGTGCAATAGGCCATACCAGGGCATGGACACCCTATCATGCATATGTGTGTTTATAGTAAATGCAGGACCTGCAGGACATTAATTTCTAATTGCCACAGAGTTTCACAGTTCACCCAGGAGATGTGCTCCTTGTTCAGCCCATGATCTTGTGTCCTGTTCCCCAGCACTGTATGCTAGAGACATCCTGGAGGCTGAATCCTCAATAGTTGCTTGAAATATGGCAAGAACCATGCTCACATTCGTAAGAGGGGGGGCAGTACTGGGACAATCTCTAGAATTGCTAAAGCTTACCTGAGGAGGCAGCGTTTTTAGAGAAGGACCCAGCACCAAAAACACTAGTGACACTTGCAGGTGGTGATAATTGAGATCCCCTCTCTGCAGAGAGGCTTTCTGTCCTCTTCATTCTCTCTGCAAGGCTGTAGGTACAGAGAGGTGCAATAGTTGGGGGTATTTAGAGGTGTTTTGACCCCAGGAGCAAAAAATGAGAATGGAAAAGCCTTGCTTGGTTTCATAGCCCTCTTTCTCAGTAGTTTTTGGTGACTGCACTAACCAATAACAGGCAGAAGAGCATGCTGTCTGCGTCCGGTTATGAGGACGTGTGCTCCCTGGAAAGTGTCTGGAAGGGACCCTCAGTACTACTAGAGGGCTGCAGGGCTCAGTCACGGTGTGATCAGTTCAGTGTGGGTCCCTTGATCCTCCAGAGAAGGAGACCTGGTCAGCTCCTAGCACTGGTTAGAACAAGGTTGGGCTCTGTCCCCAAGGGCTGGTGGCACAGCAGCAGTGTCATTTGAAATTAAAACTGCCAGGAAAAGGGCCAGAGCCCCTAGGAGCTTTAGTTGTCTCTGAGGAGTGTGGGTCAGGGTGTGTTTGGGACTAGCAGTGTTTGGGACACCCCTCCTGTGCCAGCGACTCCAATCCAATCCCCACTGGATGCTGGACCTGCTTCTGTCCCCTCGATTGTTTGGATAAGGCTTAGTCTGGCCCCAGTGGTGAACATCTTGGGTTGAGAAGGTGCCAGCTGTTTTTTTGGTGTCCTCAGCAACTCTGGATGCAGCTTCCTCCAATGGCTAGAGATGAGCAAAAATGAGACTTGAACATGCTCCCGAGGCCTCTGTGCTTCATCCTTCTACTTGAATAAACCATCCCAAGGATGGTGTTGTCTTGTGGACTCCAAGACAAGACCCTCGTGCAGGGCAAAGCATCACTTGAACATATGCAGGCGCTGTGTCTCCACCATGATGCAAAGCTGGCTTGGACTCCTGGCAAGGACTCACCTTCCCTGGCCATGGGAGCACCCACCTTTTCCTGTGTACATGGAGCAATGTCCATCCCTTGCTCACAACACAGACTTGGCAGGGACACCAAGACACTGCCAAGTCATGGTGAGCTCCCTCCTCACAGGGTGCTGAGGTCACTGCTGTGCTCTTCTGCACAACAGTATTTTAAGTCCAGTGGGTGCTGAGTTTCAGAAACAGATTCAAATAGCTCTTTCCATGCACTTGGAAAAGGTTTTCCTACTGACTTTTCATTTCCCAAACATGTTTGTGTGCATCTTCTCATAAGGGGCTGAAATTTGGCAGCTGGGTTTTTTATTCAGTACTTTAAAATAGCACCTTATCCTGTCAAAACATTGCTATTTGTGATGTTGATATCTGTGGCTAAATATATCCCTGCTGCTGTTAATGATATAACCTATTTGGTTTCAGCTGGCCCTACAGAAATACTAGAGAAGAGAATTTCCATCTCATAGAAAAAAACAAGCACAATCTCTAGGGACTCATAATCCTGGATAAAGTTTTGACCTCTGATGCTTTCTGGAAATGAAAGAAGTCTGAGGTTCTTTCAGGTCATCCTTGTACATACATTCAGCCTCACCAAATCTGTGTAATGTCTGTGCTGATCTGTAAAATACTGTTCAAAGAACTTTTAAGGTAATTATAAAATATTAAATGTTTTATTTCAAGTACAAGTACAGCGTTTGAGTCATTTCTGAGCAGGTGGGAGGCATGAGAGGAGGCCCCATATCTCCCTGAAGAGGACAGGGAGCAGCCGGGTCCTTTGTGGAGTGGCTGACCTGAGAGCAGGAAAAGGCTCATAAAGTCATTATGTTCATCAGGTTAGTCCCAGAGGGCACGACATGGAGACCTGCAGCGGTTAATGGAGCCGCTTCTGTTCTGTGAGTAAAAAAGCAGGTTTTGATGCTGTAAATCCAAAATTGGGTTTAATGCTGAATTAAGGAGAAAAGAAACTAGCAGAGCTTGTGTGTGCAAGGTGAGATCTGTGCAGACCCTTCCCTGATAGGAGGCTCCTTGAACTTTGCTGTGTTGGTTTGCAGAGAAATAGGAGTTACACTGGGAGCTGAACACCCTTACAGCTCCTGGGGCCATGCATGGGCAAGGTCCAGCCTTGGACTGAGGTGCACAGCTGAGCCCTGGGATGAAGGGGCTGCTCGGGGGTGGCTGGTCTTTGCCCAGCAGATGAGTATTGGGGTATTTCCAACTTGGAAATCTCTTCTGCATCTTTGGGTATGCAGACTTTGCAGGTGGAGCTGTTACTACTGAAATGATGCTTGCAAAGGTTTAACTATCTCAAGTGTCGCCCTTCTCTTCCAGTGGATATTCAAGGAAAGAGGCTTAGCTGGTAGGTGTGAGGGCCAATGTGTCGTAATCAGATAAACAACGTGGGAAAAGTCATTTCAGCTCAGGCGAGCCAAAAACCAAATGAGAATAACTTTTGTGAATCAGCACTTTGTTATGTATTAGCTATCCAAATTTTTTCACACTGATTAGAGAATATCAAAAGGTGTTTTTTTAAAATAAAAAGAAAAGTGTCTTTTGAAAAGGCAAATAAAATTCAAAAGGAAAATACTTTATTTTCTGAACTGGAATGATAATCTGCTTTTGTTTGTTCTCAACAAGAAAAGAACCCCAAACCCTAAACCACAAATCCCCCTTCTCTGTTCTTTTATTTTCTTTTTAAAAAGTGGAAAGAGGAACACACATGCTTAAATCCAAAGCAGAAAGGAGGTATTTTGTTCTGAAAATGTGCATGACGAAAAGTTTAGGATCAGGGCTCAAGTCTGATCCTTGGAATGCCGCATAGCTGAGCGTTTTGTTCTTGTAAGCACAAAAGATTTAGCAAACAGCTGCAGACTAAAATAAGTAAGGCCCAGTGAAGGCTGGGCTATTTAACAAAACTAGTTTTGCCTCTTGTAGACATGGTCAAATCAACTCGACGGAGCTTTTTGCAGCTCTCAGAGCATCAGCACTGAGCTGGTCTGGGGCCCGTCTGCTTCTGTGAGTAAGGTGTGTTCGGTGTTTCAGGCAGGGAACACCACTTTCATTGGCTTCCTGAATGAGATGATAGGTTATACCAAAGAAAGTGCCTTGGGGTTTTGGTATGTGTTGATTTATCAAGGTGCAGTCGTAGTCTGAGATGGTCCCCTGCTCTGCCAGGCATTGTCATCCCACAGCCACCACAGTGAAGCTGCAGGACTCGGCACAGCTGGAGTGGGATGTGCTCCACCACTGTTAAGGTGGGACATGGTGATGTGGTGTGGGAGTACACTATGGGGAGACTTCTCACTGGCACAGCTGGAGTGGGATGTGCTCCACCACTGGTAAGGTGGGACATGGTGATGTGGTGTGAGAGTACACTATGGGGAGACTTCTCACTACATACCATTGGTGGTGACTCTCTGTCCTCTAGTCTTCTGCAATGGCACTTTGTGTATAGGTGCTCCTTATTGGTGGTGACTCTCTGTCCTCTAGTCTTCTACCATGGCACTTTGTGTATAGGTGCTCCTCATCTTTACTGCTGTGATCCTTACTGGCACAACAAGGAGCACCCCAGTGTGGATGCTTGCATCAGGTGCCAGGGTGCCCCAGGAGCTGGTTGAGAGCCAAATCTGCTTGCTCACGCAGACAATGCCTGTCAGGTTGCTCAGGGTCCAGCCAAGGTTTGAATGGCTTCAAGGATGGAGATGTTCTAGTGCATGAGGTGGAGGACAACATAAGGACCCCTTCTCTGGATGATCATTGGCTTAAGTGGCCAATCCTGATCTGGTGGCTGGAATACAGAATGAATTAGCATCAATAGGCAGGAATGAGATTGTCTGTGCTGGGTCCACCATTAAGGGCATTACGATGCTCCTCTGAAAGGTAGAAAAAGCAGGTGCCATCCTCTTTTGGCAGGTGGGGCAACAGAACCTTTCTTCCATGGTCTAAGTAGGTCATCATCAGGTTGTCTGAATGGAGAGATTGCTGTGAGGCATGGCAAATGCTCCCAAACACTGACCGCTGTATCTTGAAGCATTTTGGGTGAGGGAAAAATATATTCTCTCCTAAGTAGAGTATTTGTTTAGACTGATTTTTCTTTAGCTTTCCTGGTGGGGAAAAAGTTTGTTTGTAAAGTGGTCTGCCAGAGGTGAGCAGAGGTCTGCTAGGCCCAGGCCTAGGCCGGCTGCCTGGAGAAAGCTGGAGCCTGCACCCAGGCTTGGTGTGCTGAGACAAAAACAGACCAGGCATTTAGTTGGCGATGGGGCACTTCGCCTGGGTGTAGGGGACTGCCCGCAGGCTTGTGCAGTTCAGCACCTCCATCCCTTCCTCGTGCTCCACCAGTTTCAGAAGTACCAGGGCAAACTGTCCTCTTGAACTTTTGCTTCCCGGTAGACAAATGTGTGGTTTCCTGGGTGGTATTTCCAGATGTCCTGCAGAGAGAGACCAGCAGATATGGAGGATGACAGGGAGTGTGGAAGCCCACAAGGACCTGGGGATTGGAGTCATGGGATCTGAATTGGGCTGCTTCCAGATCTCTTACAAGGAGGTATTTTGGAGGTGCTCATCTGCTCTCTCAGCTTGTAGCAGGAAATAGCAGGGAACACAGGCTTCCTGGCAGCTCTCAGTCCCTGTGTACGATTACAGGATCAGGATTAACGTGCCCAGGGTGCCTCCTCGGGTAGAGGTCACAGCCCCACAAGCACCATCCCCTCCTTTCTGCTGACCGTCTGCTCCCATCACTTCGTCTCACATTACCCTTGGCCAGAGCAGTGGTACCTGGGGATAGCTCAGGTCCTGCTGGCAGCCAGCCCCGAGCTTGGCTCCCTGCCTGGGGCTGGTGGCTGGCTAACCAACCCACAACATGACAGCCAAATCCACCTCTCTATCAGCGACAGGGTCTGTCTGGTCCAGAGGGGTTGGTCAAGAGACCTGCCAATAATCCAGCATTTTCAGATGAAAAGGGAGAAGCAGAAGAAAATCCAGGAAGTATCTTCTTCTGCCAAACTCCCTGCCCTGGTTCCCCTGTGTGGCTGCAGGTTTCTGGGCTGGTTGATCAGGCTGTTTTCCATGTGCAAGGTTTAGCTGCTCTTACAGGCAGTTGTAAAGTAGAAAAGATAAGAAATGTCTGTGAATTTTGCTAATTTCTTAAGGGTTTTGGCCAGCACCTGTGACTGAAAATGGCCCTCGATTCCCTGTTCATCTTGGGACTGACCTTTACTCAGGACTAGTAAGAGCGAAGCTGGGCAAGTGAAACATTTCTGGGCTGCAGGCGGCTGTTTATCTCTCTTGGCAATGCTTGCTGCTCCACTGTCCTTATCTTCCTTGTGCTAATTAATGATCAATTAAAAGTTAACAAGGCTCCTTGTGCCTGCATGAGGAACAGAGTTTTCCTAGTGGGGAAAATTTAGAACGGTGTCCTAACGATGCAAAGTTGCGCAGTTATCAGTATGTTCAGATACAACACGCATACCATAGCCCGCATGCCAATGTCCATTGGTGCAGAGACCCAACTGCATGAGGAACATGCTGGGCCATGCCAAATCCGGGCTCATCATCTTCTTGTATTTGCTTCTGTGCCCTTGTAATTCCCCTCTCCCCTCTGTAGGCACCTCCCCAGTAAAGCTCACAGAAAGACATGTAAAAGCTAAAGGGTTGCAGCCAGAGCAAACGTGTCTAAAAACTGAAATCCAAATCAAAGTAAGCATGAAAAATATTTCATGGTGTTTACACAGCTCTGGGAACATCTAGGCTTGGGTTTGACCACATAAAACTTTCCAGACAGCAGCGGGAAAGTCTGGCAGTGTATTTAGCTGGCATTTCCATCCATAGAGAGGTCCTTGAGCAGGGTAGCTCAGCCAGTCGAATGCTCTCTGTCCTCACAAGGACAAGTCCTGCTTTTGCATCAGGTCTCCTGTCTGGTCACTCAATGGCCAAAGCGATTCGGTCTCTCAGTGGCTTAGGAAGCTGAATGGCTTGTGAAAAGATCCCAATGTAGTGTGTCTGGGACCAGGGAGAGTACACAAACACCATTTTCCATGGTGATGAGATGTTAAACTGGTTCAGCCTAACTTGCCAATGCAGCATCTTTCTAGGAGATACCTATGAACTGCAGGCTGAGACATCACCGCTTGTAATCAGACGCGTGGATGGATCTGTCAGGATACCCAGGACCTGGCTCCTCTACATTGCTCTACTGGGAGACCTTCACTGGTGGCAGGCTCTGCCACATCTCCCAGGAGTGGGTCACACAGTGCTGCCTCTCTGTGCTGTCTGTGGGCACCATCTGGGTGCTGACTTGCAGGGAAAAATGAGGCCCTGAATCACCCACCAGTGCTTTCCCTGCACAACACATGCTTTTTCCCATAGTTGGTCCCTGTGTTGATTTACCATCACCAGTGGTCCAGATTAAACCTCTTGAGGACAGGATGCTTTTGTGAGAGGTTCCTAGAAGAAAGTTCAGCCCGTTGAGGGTTTTCCTGCCCAGGCGCCCAGCTGAGCTGTAATCCTAAAGCTGCTAATTACATTTTTCTTTTGTTTCATGGCTGGTTTTAAAGGTGCGCTGGGTGCAGGAAGCAATGGGGTAGCAAATGCGGCACCCTGCAGCCAGTCCCTGGGAGACACAAGGGATGAGAACAGGAACCGAATGCAGGCACAGTCTTTTATATCTGCACGCTGCAGACGTGTGGGCCCTCCGAGATGTGACACCCTGGAACTGGCACCAACAATCTGGGTAGGGCTGAGATTGAGCGATAGCTGAGATTCTTCTTTTGTTTAACTTCACAGCCATCACAGAAGGAAATTCACACTAATCTTTAGTTAGAAGCCAACCTCTTCCTGTCCTAAGGAGCCATGTGTACTTGAACATGTGCCTGACTCTAGCCTGTGTG
This sequence comes from Mesitornis unicolor, assembly GCF_000695765.1. NCBI lineage: Eukaryota > Metazoa > Chordata > Aves > Mesitornithiformes > Mesitornithidae > Mesitornis > Mesitornis unicolor. The sequence goes on along the minus strand of NW_010197187.1, from coordinate 15,001 downwards.
TAATCACAGCCATTACAGTAATTGCCTCAGTCCTTCAGGTCAAACCCAGCCCAGACTGGGGGGAGGGTTGAAGCCTTAAAAAATAGGGGCTGCTGGTGTTCATGCTGCTTTATCTGCTTGCTTGCTGAAGGAAGAGCAGAAGAGGCATCTATCCTAATCAGAAATTGCCCAAGTAAAGATACTTTGGTGAGGAGAAATGGTGCCTGTAGCCTGGGCTGGCTGCAAGCAAGGAGGGAGACGTCTGGCTTTGAACTCCTCTCTGCTCTTCTGTTTCCCGGAAGCCACCAGTAAAGAGCAACTTGCCTCATGCACCTGTGACAGTTTTTGTGGGACCAAACTTAGTCACCTCAGCAGCCTTCCCACGCTGTCCTCGGCCCCTGGAATGCTCAGGACAAATTATCTCCATTGCAGTGAGTGTGTGAGGACTGGAGCCTGTCACTGTGAGGTCCCCTTGTCCCCTTCTTCCCTCAGCCTGGCCACGGTGGCTGGGTTGAGCAGTGGGGCTCCTTCCTCTATGACATGGAGCATGCCCAGGATGGAGGAACAGAGTGTGCCTGTGTTTCCCTCCATCCGTCTCTCCTGGGTACATCTATTACCAACCATGAAAGTATTTAGCTGGAGCCCTGGAGGTCCCTGGGTGGAGATGGGCATCCACAGGGTGGGTGCAGTCTGTACTTCATCGCTGATGGGCAGAGTGGGTGTAGTTAACGGCTGCTGATCATAAAACATGGCCAAGAGGAGGTTGGGCTGTCTTTGTGTCTGCACTATTAGAATGTGTTTACAAATAGTTTAAGGTAGTGGGAGATGTTTGCTGAGCTCTCCCTGTATTACTGGTGTGGGTAAATATGCAACTGTAGGATGTGGGTTTGCATGAACCAAGCCATCTTTTAGTCATGTTAAAGCCTCTGAGTACCCCTCGTGTGTACAACCATGCCAGGAAATACACATAACGATATTTATCTGTCCACCCACTTATCTCTATGTATCTATCAATGAATCATTTGTATAACATACATACTCAGCTTGTGCATGTATATACACATGTACGTGCTGTCATGTGAGTGACAAATGCAGTACAGATGTGGGCAGGTGGGTGGGCATATACCTACACGCTGCACATTTCTTTTTAGCACATCAAATAGTTCCACATCCTTTGCATGATGAAATGTATAGACGTGTGTGCGGGCTGGTGCGCAGTGTGAGTCTGCTGAACAATTCCACCCCTGCTGGGTGTATTATTTAGGATAGTAAGTAATGTGATATGGATAGATAGGGTTTGGTTATTAACATAGAACCTGGCCAGATATAGCAGGTAGGTGCACGTGTATATTCATGCTCTTTATGTGAAGTTTCTCTGTCAACAGACACATGAAGATAAAAATACCCAGAAATCTAAGCAGCCCCTTGCTCTGTGAGCAGTTGCAGCCATGAAAAACCTCCGACCATGAAGGATGTGCTCCAGCGCACACCCGTCTCTCACCTGGTGGGGCGTAGGTGGAGGCCACCTCAGCTTTGTGGGTGCTTGGGGGCAGAGATGCCTGCACCTCCTGTGCCCCCCCCCAGCCCCACGTGTGTGGGGCTCGGTGCTTCCTTGCCCTACAGAGACGCCCAGGAGGAGCTGCTTCATCTCTGCTCGCCAAACCTGCTGGGGTTGTTCCCACAGTCCAGGAGAGGATGGATTTGGCTGCCAGCAGATGGAGTGGACTAAAAAACTGGGAAAATAACTCATAAGTAAGGGCGCAATCATTATATTGCAGGGTGATAGAGATACTTCTGCTATTCCTCCCAAACTCTGGTTTGTTTTTCTTTCTCTGAGGAATTTTTAAGCCTCATTTGTCACAATTTTTCATTCTCCTTTGTGCTTTTCTCCTGGCTGGCATCCCAGCTCTCCACCCCTGACTTTAAAAAGCCTCAAGAAATAAAATCCCTAATGTGCTGAACTTTCAGAAGATCCCCAGCAGTGAGGAAATGGGAAAAGAAAAAGGAAATAATAAATCAATAAGGTTTTGTCATGTTGTTGACAAGTTTAACACAAACTTGTTGTGATGTCCCCATTTAAGAAACATGGAGCTGGTCTGTGAAGCAGAGACAAACCCAACAAGGATGAGCCAACACCTACAAAGGGATTCCAGTGGGGAAATTCTTCACCACTACAAAGGTAAGACAGTGATTGGTATCACCGAACACTTCTACTTCTTCAGGAAACAACTTTCTGTATCTTTGATAGCATCAGCAAGCCCTTGCTTTCACTGGGTGACACCAGTAGATCTCCCTATGGTTCACCCAAGAGGACAATATAATTTTCCTTGTCCTACACATGCAGATCATCCCAGTGAGGAGGAAAGAGAAGGACATATGGTACCAGACACGCCTGGTGTAGCTGCAAACTCTTCACTGACTTGCCACAAGGAGGACATGGCTGAGGTGCTGGGAATGAAGGCAGGTGACAGAAAGCAAATGCAGAAGGAACTTGGCGTTAGGAAAGGCAAAGGAGACACTGGGCTCCAGGAGCATGACAGCAACTTACGCTCATGCTGTGAGCATGTTAGCAGTGAGAGACAGACAAAGAAAAGCTGGTCAAGTCATTGCTGCAAAGGGAAAGCTATCTGTGGATGATGTTGAAAATGTTAAAGTTATGTTTGCATGAGAGAAGAGCCCAGCTGGGAGCTGGTGACTTCAGGGCCAGGTCCCCTTATGCAAGGTGCATTCAGGAGTGTTAAATGCTTCAAATCACCTGAAGTGAAGAAATTCCTGCCAAGGTGCTTCTGGGCTCAGCTAAGGGCTGCCTTGTGCAGTGACTTTTGGGAATGGGTGGAAAAAAAGTGAGGTTGTGAGACTAGAGAAGGACAAGTGAGGACCAGCCTTTGGAAAGGGGGATGGAGCTGGAGCTTGCTCAGCTTAATTCAGCTCTTGGGGAAATGCCAGCACAAACAAACCAGTCCTTTGCAAGTACCTGGAAACAACAGGGAAGTGAGGGAATTATCAGAACCAAACTGAGTTTAAGCCAATGCAGTTTTGCACCTAGAGCAGCACAATGAACGCTGAGGATGCTGAGGAGCTGTCTGAGTGTGGTGGAGTTTCTGCTGCTGCCTCTCCTGCGCTGCCAGTAAGGGGACTGGTGAAACACAGACCTGGTGCACCCTCTGAAAACTGAATGGGAGTGCAACAGCCACAGCAAAGGGGCATTGCTAAGCTGGGGGATAGAGGACAGTGGCTGTGCAGCACCTGTCCCTGCTGGGGTTTTCTAATCCATTCATTAACAAGATGGGAAAGGAAGCAAAGAGCACCTGAATTGCCTTCACAGGTGACACCGAGCAGGATGGTGACTCCAGCAGAGAACTGGCATTTAAAGTGAACTGAGCTGAGTCCAGGCCTTTTACCTCTCCATAAATTGCTGTTCAATAGGGACAAGTGCCAAGCTTCCCCCTGGGACAGGAGTGGCAGCTCATGGTAGGGGCTGGTGAGGCAGTAGTTCTGCTGGAAAAGCTGTAGGGATTCTGGAGGTCCCAAGCTGACTCTGAGCTGCTGCATTCCACCTGGGTGTCACAGGTCCAGCTTTACTGGTGTAAAGAGAAGCACCACTGGCAGGAAACAGCTAGGCCCATCCCCTGTCCTCTGCCAACTCCAAATGATGGACAGGTCTGAGGGGAGACGTTTAGACTCAGCTGGAGAAGGCTGATGATAAGGGACACTGTAAGACGCATTCAGGTCTGGCAGGGTGAATGGGCAGGGGTGGCCACGCAGGGGAAGCAGAGACGGGTGCTGTGCCTTGGGCGTGTACTGGGGGGTGATTTCTGGCTCCAGCCCTGTCCTGCGGTTCTCCAAAAAAGCAAGCCTTGGGATCAAGCAATAGTCTGCCCCTTCCTCTGCCTGATGCAGCAGATTGGAAGCTCAAGCAGGATTTTGAAAGTCTTGCTTGTCCATCCTGAAAAACAACTGCAGAAATAGCTTCTCCACTCGGCTTATCAGTTCAAAGAGTGAAGTGGAGCAGAGTGGCTGTGATTAAAAAGAGCTGCTTCCTGTTGCACATTATCACTGGCAGAACCAATAAGCTTAAGGATTTGATCTCATTCCAAAATTGTCACCTCAGTACCCATGGGAGAGCCATAAATTTCTGGGAAAAAGATCCCAGGAGGGGTGAGCAGCGGGCAGCGGAAACCTATAGCTTTTGGCGCACATGCACGTAGCACTTAAGATTTGGACAAAAAGTGATCTCTGACCATATGAAGTGGCTGATCTCTTTCTCAGCGCTGGCAAGTCGCCACCACCTCATCCAGCTCATCAGCACGAGGCAGCTACAGCACCCACCAGCACCCTGGACTCGTTTCCTTCAGATGCCTCAGTTTCCTGCTCACCAGTGGGTAACCTCAACTCGCAGCGGGTTTTTTTCATCGCCTGCACTGCTGGGCAGTTGTGTCATAGCAGACGTGCAATTGCAGCCTCAAGGGTGGTGGGAGCTGGTCTTTAGATGGGATGAAAAGACAAAGCTTGCTGGTTTCTTATCTGCTGTTTGCTCATGCTTATTGCAATCAATTTGACTGGATTTTCAAGACTGTTATTAACCTATCAGTGAGCAGTCACATCTCCTGGTACTAGTACCTGTACAGTCTTCATCAAATAAGGTATCTTCCACACTTGCAGGATATACTGAGACACTGCTTAGTCTTAAAATGTCCATGATTATTTATTATTGTTGTTGTTATTGTTATTATTTTTTAATGCTGCTGCTATCTCCTCATTATGGATTTCTTCAAGTCAAGAAGAAAAACAGTGTTGGAGATGGTTTAGTTTGGAGAAATGAAAAAGGCAACTTAAATTCCATCAAACTGGCTGTTTGCTTGGCTTTCTCTGTCCCCAAATACCCCCATCTTCTGCGTTTGCTAAAGCCGAAGTAAAACTAGAATTGGGCTGAACTCCAAGGCAGAAAATAGAAATGCAACATCAAAATATTGCTTGGTTTGTGACCTGTTCCCTTATAAACTGTAAGAAAAATAATCCATTGACTGAAGCACTGGGGACGTGGACATCTGCCAGGAGGTTTCCCTGGAGGATGGGTGGTTTAGAAGGAGTGGAGCTCAAACAGCGTCATTTTCTTTGCACAAATACCTTTACTTCCCTCAGAAACTCAGACAACTTACTGGGTATGCTATTAAAGCAGCCACATAATGATGGAAAATGAAAGCAGGAAAAACTAAAGCATCCATGAATAGAAAACAGGGCAGGAGGAGAGGTGTCCAGAGCTACTCTTCAACAGGAACCTTTGTATGTTTGCAGGGTGTGGAGCAGCAGCCAAAATGAGGTCCAAACATCAGCACCGTGATTGGGAGGCGAAACAGATTTGTCTCTGCTGGCTCCACTTGCTGCCGGGCCTGGCAGCACCGTTATTGCTCCTGCAGCCCCATTGGTGCTGGTGCTGAGCTGAGGCTGTGAGGTGGGGCTGCGAGGTGCCAGAGCATGACTGCTGGAAGGGAGCCAGCCTGGCGTTGGTGTTGGTGTCAGCACGGTGGCTGCACAACGTGCTCTCTGTCAGAGAGCAGCTGCTGCTGGCATGGGTTCAGGCTGGAGCATCTCCAGAGGAGAGAGAGCTGCATGCTGCTCCCACAGCAGGAAAGGCCCTTTCTGGGCAGGGAGCACCTCCTGGGCTGGGAAGCCCCTCCTGAATGAGTGCTTCAGGTCAGCTCTTTCTGCTTATTTTGGAAGACAGACTTCTTCCAAGTGAGGGGGATTCAGACCAGTTCTAAAGTGGTGTTCTGATGCACAGAAGCGTACAGGCACGGCCCTTTATGGTGCTCCTGTAATACCTGTAAATCACAGAGGACAGCGGTGGCAGGGACAAAAAGTTGTTTTGTACCTAGTCCACGCCACTTGCCACACAAGAGGTTCTCTCTCTACTTTATTTTGGTTCTTTTCTATTTTTTTTGGTCTTCTGGCTGAAGCCGTTGTTTGAGCAGGGTCGTACCTGGCTCTTCCTCTCGCCGTTGCCAGCACAGGCTGGCAGAGGCATGATGGTGTCTGAAGTGTTTAACAGTTCCCTGTCTCACTCTCAGGGTGGCAGTCAGATGTGTTTTGATGTCTAATGACATCAGCTGTGAACTGGCAGCTTGTGACGGGAAACATGGAGAACAAACCCCTTCCTCCCTGTTACATGTGTGACCACAAGAGAATATGAGCCTTCACTTGGAGAATGATGATGCTGAAATTAGCTGCTGCTATGACGAGAGATGGTGTGTACAGAAAAGGCAGGAGAGGAAGGTCTCCAGAAGGATCCTTTAGCTAAATGAATTTCAGGTTGGGATCCCAAAGTTGATGGCAATGAGGGGGATGCTGGGTGCGTGCTACAGGAACCGGTTGAGAAAACTCACTGGCATCCTTTGGAAGCTGTGCAGTAGCGAGGGCCTGACTGTAGTGAGGATTGGGAGGGTTTAGGTTTGGGACCTGCAGTGGCCAGCTGAGAGGTGAGGAATGAAAATATCCACTAGCAAGTGGGAGATCTTGGCCTCAGAAGATGCCTGTGGAGCATCACCAAAGCAAGAGCACACCTGGTGCCATGCAGCGATGACAACCTTTGCCCCTCCTGTGCAACCACATGGGGCTAATACACCGACTTGTGTCAGTGCATTGGCTTCACAGTTCACTTTCCTCTGGCACTTGCATAGGAAACAGTCCCTGCCTGTGGCAAGAGCTCCTGCATGCTGGGAAACTCGTTGAGGAGGGATGGGTGCAACATGGCAACAGGACTGATGGACAGGCACAAGACAGTGAGCTATTGACCAGTGCCCCAAAAACGTGGCCTGGGCATGTTGAAGAAGCTAATCTTGATGCTAGGAGGGACAAATCTTTTGCAAACAGGATCCCGTGTGTATGTGCCACAGCCACGCTGTCTGCAGGGCTGGCCTGGGGTCCACCAGCGCCGCTGCTGATTCTGTACCAGGGCCAGGACACGTGCGCGTATCCTTCATGAATGGGAGTGAACATGAATGTAAACAAGACAGAGGAAATGAGGATGTTATCATCTGCTGCTGTGTGCTGCTGCTGTTTCCCTGGAGCCTTCCTGCCCGCAGGACGGCTGCTTGGCTGTGCGGGGTGGTGAGCCCGCCAGGGGAAGGGGATGCTGCGCGGTGCGGCAACTTGGCACCAGTGCAATGGGTGGGAATTGAATGCAAGTAACGCTGACAGCCAGTTAAACTACCTCCTCCTGCCTTTCTCTCCCAGTCAGGAAGGAAGTAGGTTATTTTTAAATCTGGGGCCCAGGTATGTAAGTATACCTAATGCTTTTTCTCATGTAAAAGAAGATGGGAAGTTATACAGTATTAGCCGCAGTTCCCACGCTCCCTCTAGAAGTACTTTCTCCCCCCGACCCACTTACTACAAAAAAGCTCAAAGCCTTAAACATTGCTGGAGGTGACACTTGGGGTGCTGAGCTGACCTAGCAGGGCCCTGGATGGCAGGACGGCACTGGTTGTGGCAGTCGCCAGCTGGAGGCGTTAGCCAATGCTGCTGAGCTTTCCTGAGCACTTTGCACAGAGAAGCGTGGCCGTGCACACATGCCCCACTGGCTCGCTGTGGGGCAAGAGCTGGTGGGCACATCCCTAGGGGTATTTCTCAACTCATTTCCTGAGTTGGGTTGGATTTGCCAGGTCCATACAACTCTCCCATGAGGGCTTATGCCAACGTGCAAATGAGTCTTAGACCTAACTGGGTGTCCCTCAGCAGCCCCGAGCAGCCTCACCTGGGCTCCATTTGGACTCATCCCAGGAGCTCCACTTCTGATGACAACGTGACACCCTGCTGAGCACAGCCAGACCTGCTCCAACCTACGTGTAGCCAACGCCTCTGTCAACGCAATAGCAAATTTCTCTATGAACCCATCCTAGAAGGGGCTGGCATTCCCTGTGTCCCCAGGCAGCTGCAGGGCAGCGCTGGCATTGAGCTAAAGCAGATGCAAGTGAGATGTTCTGGGCGGGAGGCACTGGCAGAGGCACAAAACACGGTGCTTGGAACAGGGAGCTGGAAAAGTGTCTGCTTGGACAGACTCCTCCTTGTCTCTCGTAGCAACACTGTTTATTTCAAGGTGCTGGGTGTGCAGCCTCAAGGCACTTGCTCTGCCTAGGCTGGGAGGCAGCAGCACTGGAGAAGTTGTCCCAGCACGGGGTGGTCCATGGCACAGCCGAGGCTGTGTCAGCACCAGGGCTCACTGCAGATACCCCTGGGACAGGCTGGTCTTGGAGCAGCCTGACCTGCATGGCTGGTTTCTGGGGATTAGAGGCAGGGCACAGCTGAGCCTTCTTTCGCCTGCTCCTGCACGTCCAGTGAGCACCGAGTGAGTGCAATCTGCGCGGGGACAGCTTTCTCCTTGAGGGACTTCTCTGTGAAAGAGGAAGTTGACTTGAAATAACTCCGGCGCTTCCCTTTTCGCTTTGCAGACTTTGAAGTGTGCTGCAGAGCCCGGCAGCCACCCCGGCACTCTCCTGTCACTCACCGACCTCCTCACCGGACAGAGCGGACCCTGCGATGACTCCTCCAGGTCCCTGCTCTGCCCTCCAATGCTGGATGGGACCTTGGGCACACGTGTGACTCACCGGGCTCCCAGTGCCTGCCCTGAAGAAGCAGGTAGAGTCCTGGAGGGTGCATTGCTCCTGGGTCTGTGCATGGGGAAATGCAGTGCTTGTCCTCTGCCCGGTCCTTTCTCTGCTCATTTGAGGGGGGTCTGCTACTCTATGGGTCCCAGTGCTGTGCTTTTACTGGGGGGTGCTTTATGTCTTAGGGGTCAGCAGTGCGTGTGTTGAGTGCTGCATCCCCATGGGTGAAAGACCCTGGAAAGCCCTTAAACGGCATGGGTGCTGTTTCCTTGCTCGGGGTGAATTAGGGGAGGGACACTGGTGGTGCTGGAGGAGAGGAACGTGCTGCTTATCTGCAGGAAGGGAATATTTGTGCAAGCTTCCTCTGCTGCACCCTGCCAGCAAGTGTGATACTTGTGGAAAACAGGGTTTGCCCTGAAGCCTGTCCTAGGGAGGAGCACAGGGACTTCACTGTCTGCACCCTTGGAGCAGCACAGGCAGTTGCGGTGTTGTTACTGCTCTGGCACTCGCTCATGGCCCCTGGTCACTTGCTGCACACATGTCCCCCATGCATGCCCCACAGCCAGCCAGCACAGCTCACTGCTCAGCACAGATGGGGCGAGTCAATTACATCACTGGTCTGGGGCCGCTTCAGCACTACCTCATGCTTGTTCATTTTGCTCTGTGTGAAACAGCTCTCAGTTGCAAGGAATGGAGTCACCTGCCCAGAGCTGCTCCCAGCCACTGCTGGCTCTCACCCCAGCTCCTGTAGGACAGGCAGTGCTCGTGCATCCAGCCCAGAGCCTGGGGGTTGCTGTGCTCTGGATTTGGTGCAGCCCAGGGTGGCACACGTGCCAGCGCTGGCTGGCTGTGCAGTCGTGTGGCTGCCGGGCGTCCCCTCCCCTTGGCCCAGGGCCTCATCTGTCCCTCGGGGGCCCTGAATGCTGCAGCAGCCGCATGGCAATAAACAGCGATGACAGCAGTGATAACGAGGAGAACGCAGCAGTCGCGGCCAGAAAGAAAGCCAAAAGGGGACTGCTTGGGGCCCAAGTTTCACAGAAATGTTGGTGAGCCAACTCTGTGCAATGGGCAGGTTTTAGTCCTCTTCCTCGCTGTGCCCTGCTGAATGTTTTCCTCTGGCAGGATCCTCTGGCTGCATCAGAGGCACTGAGCCTGAGCTGTCGCCCCGTGACCGCTCACCTCCTTGGCATGCTTTTGGCCTCCCATGGGAGCTCTCTGAGCGCCTATGAGACAAAGCAGCAGCTTTTCTTTTCTGCCTCTTGACCAAGTCTGAACACAGAAACAAATGCCTCTGGGCTTCAGGGACTGATTTTTCATCTCCGAGTATTACACAAACTTTTAGGTGTGTACTTGTTTGGTACTTTGGTGGTGGAGTGAGTACGTGACTCCCAAGGCTTTCTCGAGCAGTTTCTGAGTTCCTCTTGTGGATGGTCCACATGATGATGACATTATTTAGCCTTTACAGTTTAGGTCCCCGCTGAGTGTCTAAAGGTACGTCCTACATCTGCAATGCAAGAAAACATGGGTTGGTCTGCTGAAATATATGGCCAGGTCTGCCACGTGAATCTGTTCAAACTGCACAGCTTTCTCTCAAACATTAATTTGACTGAATGCTGAATGGTAGAAACGGTGCTTTCTTTTTTGCTACAAAACTAAAAAAATATCTGCTTCATGGGAGGGCTGTGGAGGAGGCAACTGGCCACAGTTCCCCATTGCCAGGCACCAACTTGCACATCCCCATTGGAGCAGTTTCCATTTTCTCTTTTGTATTCAGATGGTTTCCTTCAGGGAGTCCTGTGAATGCTATCTCAGAGTCCTCTTGTGCTGGACATGGTCTCGCTCCACTGGTGACAGAGACCTTGATGTCAGACCTGCCTGCAGCCCCTTTGGTGGGGGATGCCGTGTGTGCCATCTCACTGAGACATAGTGAGATATCACCACCCCCTGATATTTCCTCTGTGTGCCAGACTTGACAGAGGAGAGTTCTGATTTTCACAGAAAATTAGAGCTCCTCTGCTCCAAGTGCTTGGAAAAAAGCCGACCCAAGAAGACTCTCATTTTGGTTGTGTCCAGCCTTCCTAACACTGACCACATCTCCTACCCACATGTAGGGGCTCTCAGGAGTTTCTTTCTCTTCTCAGAAGTTCTTTTTTCTTGCTTTTGAGCACTATGCTGGTGTTAAATGGCTGTTCTGAAGGCAGATGCCGTGGTGGCTGAGTCACATCTTTCTATTTTGAGGTGTGACATGCCTGGAAGACAGCACCGTCCATCAAACATGATTTGGGCAGGAGCTCTCCAAGGGAGCTGTTGTTGCGAGTGATCTGTGCTGGGACGAGTTTTGCTTCTGAGTCTCGGGTGTGATTCTTCAGTCCAGACTGGCATTACTGGAAGGTGTTCATGGTCCTACCGAAAACAGTGACTTCTGTTGTTGCCCGTACCGTGTAATTAAATCTTGTTATTGACCTTGTCCTCCTGGAGCAACATTATATACCCGCCCCTTCCTTGCTTCGTGCTTCTCTTCCTGCTCTGTCTTAGCTCTGTCAGCAGTTGTGACGTTGTTTGTACCCCAATGCCAAGAGCACACCAGTAGCCTGGTCATCTGCTGACACTGGGGGAAGGTGCTGTGCACAACATACTGGGGTCATTCTGGTTCTGGTCGCCCTCCAAGCCCATGGGCAACTGCTCTGAGCTCTCCTGAGCCCCTGTGCCCTTCCCTGTGCTGATGTGGCCACCTGAGTGCAGGCTCCAGCAGAGGCTGGGTGAAATCTGCTCCACTTGGAAGGGAACAGCAGTGCACTGAGACATGGCTGCATCACCTGGAACAGAAAAGCCCTAAGTCTGGATTCACCACTAAGGCTTCTGGACAGGTACACTCATGGTGGTCCCTCACGCTTTGGTCTTCAGATTGTGCCTGTGGTCAGGGCAAGGCCAATGAGTGCCAATGTGCTACCCCCAGCCACGCTGCCAGAGCGCTGCAAGGAGCAGTGACGTTTGTGGCACCAGCTCAGCCATGCTCGTGAGCTCCTGCCTGAGCACGTCTCGCCCCACAGTGTGAGATGCTGAATGCACCCTGAAACTGCTCTTTAAACCTCAAATTTCTTTGTGTGAGGTAAAGGATTTGCTGTTAATGCGTGGCTGCTTTCTCCCAGCTGGTGATGCAGAGCTTGTCTGCAAAGTGAAGGGGCTGCACCAGTGACTCTGCTGGTGAAGTTAATGTACAAAGGTGGTCTTGCTCAGGAAATGCGACTGTATGGAGGCAGGGAGCAGCCATGCCACCTCACAGCTCCTTCTGTCTCCAGAAAGTAGACAGGTTCCTGCCTGGCCTCTCTCAGGCTCGCCACATTTTGGAGCCTGAGCTCTGCCTGCTTTTATTTGCCTCCTAGATGGACAGCACTTGCCTGGGCTGTTTGTGCAAGCAAACCTGGCAGCAGTTCTCAAAATGCACTTATTTTTTCCCTCTGATTGTTTTTTCCAAAGCCAACTCTGGGAATGGAAAGAGAGATGCTAAATCTAAAAAGCTGATGCTTCCGGAAAACTCGTTTCTTTCCTTAGAAAGAATGAAACGTGACGTTGGCGAGGAAGTCTCCAAAGAGTCGTTAGTGTCCAGGAAGCGGCTTGACTTCCACACCAGCTTTAGCAAAGGGCTTCAGGGCTCATTCAGTGCTGATGAGCAGATGCATGTCTGCTGCAGGGTGAGATGCAGAGGTGTTTCATTAGTGAGACAGCTGTAGGAACCATTCTTGCCTTCTCCTTCCATGGGCATGAGTCTCCTGGCAGGGACATGCCGTGACAGAGCAGCCAGCAGGCAAGCGGCACAGCAAAGCGTCGCTGGAAAGTGGAGTCTGAGCTCGAGATGTAGGTTTCCTTGGCAGTGAGAGCTTGAGGGAGAGCATCTGTTTTCATATTGGAGCTGTCTGCAACCACAAGCCCTGCCAGGTTTTGGGCTGAAGCTGAAGATGAGGCCAGAAGGGGAACACCAGGCTGGTTCACAGTGTGCGTGGTTCCCCTCACCTCTTCTGCAGGTCCCCTCCGCCCCAGCAGCCTGTCCGAATGGGGCCAGACTTGAGGCTCTTAAACACTCCCTGACAGGTGATCTTTATGTGGTTTCTGAGTTTTGTAACAAAAGTTTTGCATGGTTTTCATTTTAACTGAGACACCTTGCTCTGGGGTGGCTGATGGGAGGTAAGATGGAGCCAGACCCTGCCCTTGGTGTTTATCCTTGGCCATGGTCCAGGTCCTCAGGGGAGCCTGGAGCTGCTGTTGCCTGGACTGCTGGGATGGCTGGAGGCTGGAAAACTGCTTTTGTCCCCCTTTCCTACCTGAGCTGTGCAGCTGGGCAGGAGGGCAGGATCCGGGCCAAAAATAGCGACTCCTTCTCTGGCAAACAGACATGGTTTAGGGGGAGGGTGCAAACAGGATGTCAAACCAACCTCGAACAGACTCCCTGTGTCAATTTTGCTGCAGCATCAGTTTGTCCCAGTGTAAGCAGTGGCTCTGGGTCTGGAGGAGCAATTGCACAGTGTGTCAGGAGCTGTCGACTGTGGTTTTGAGCAGCCTGGAGGATGCAGTGTCAAAAACTCAGACTGGCTTGGGGGAAATAGCCTTTCAACCCTTTCAGGGAAGAAATCTCTCTTTGGCTCCCATCTAAGACTCGTGCTCCAGCTGCTCTCACCAGAGCTCAAAGGAAAGGCAGGCTGGGCAGCCGCCTCGCAGTGAGGGCTCTGTAACGTTAGACGGAGCCTCTGATGTGCTGCTTTCATAACCCATCGCGAAGGGGGAGGGCGGTCCAGGGGGGTGGCGAATTATGGGCTGCTTCACAGGACATCTGTCATCTCATGACAAAATGCTGTGAGCACACGTGCGACTGAGCGCTTGCCACGTCTCCTGTCAGGACGCTCCACTGCTGAACAGCTTACCTGCTACTGCCGATGGTATTTGTATGATCTTTCCTCGCACCGGGAGCAAGTTGGGGTGTCCACTGTAGGAATGGGAATTGTTGGGATGGGGGCAGTAACTGGTGGTGGGATGGGAAGAGGGGACAGGATCGCGGATGGGGTAACAGCTTTCCATGCTCTGTTCCTGTGCAATTCATGGGTTTTTCTTTGCGAGCGTCTGTAGTCGAGCTGATAAACAACCACAGGAAACCTCAGACGCACCCGTGTAGTGAATTTGTAACTAAATACAGGGCTGCAGAAGGGGTGGAGAGACTGGCTTGAGAGTGGGACTAAATATAACTTGGAGAAAACAAGCGTGTGTGCACCATGGGCTGTGCTTGCCCTGCTGTGTCACTGCTACCCTTGGGCAAAGCGGGGAGGTGGGAGAGGGGACATCCCCCAGGGTCGGCCATGGTCAGCAGAGCTCGAGGTGTTTGTGACCCAGGCCAGGGTGCGTTGGGTAGCGGATGATACGCGAGTGTGTTGGAGAGCTGGGGCAGGACATGACTGAGCTTCCCAAGGGAGCCATCCCCTTTGCTGCTACCCCAGCTCCCACCGTCTAAGGGCTTAGGTTTAGGTTTTCTTTCACGGCTTCAGATACTTCTGCATTGCTCAGTGTGTGCCTCACATGTTTCACCTTGTCTGGAAGGTTTGATTTTTAGTGATTTCTGCTAGCCTCTGATGCTCTGCAAGACAGAGCAGCAGGTCTTTTGAGGAAGCTGTGCATCCCCACCTTGAATGTCCCCAGGGCACAGCCTGAGTCCCTTCTCTCTACTGAGTGTGATGGAGTTGATTCACATGGATGGACACATTTCCCTCCTTCTGCCACGGGATTTTCAATCGCACCCAAGCATCCTCCCATACTGAGGGCTGAGCTTCAACTTCTGCCACGAATCAGAGCTAAGAGAGAAATACCTTTTACCAGGCTGGTGAGGTAATCCCATTGCGGTGCCATGCGCTCACTGCGAAGTTTGCCTGGCTGGACTTTGTCATAATGGTCAGCAGAATGGAGCAGACTGGGGAAGCTGAGCTGCTGTGGGATGGGACATGGCCCAGGTGGCCTCCTAGGACCAATCTCTGGTTCTGGTCAGGCTGGATTCCCCTGCAGCTCAGGTTGTTGGGTGTTTGCTGGCAATGTGTTGGCACTTCCAAAAATCCCCCGTCTCCCTTGGTGGCGAGGCTGTGACTGTGAGGCCGTGCTCTGTCTCTGCTCAGGCTACTGCTGCTCAGGAGCGCGTGGAGGCTGGTGTGGGACCACATCGTCCAGAGCTTGACCCAGGGCCCTTTGGGACTGCAGTGACATATCCTGACACCCATCAGGGTGCTATTCCATGTTATAATGAAAACAATCTATCAGGACTAACAAGGGCAGAGTGAGCACGGATCCTTCTTTGTGGAGGGCAAGAGCAGCTAATGTAGCCCAGCCTGGTCCCTGCGGGCAGTAGTGACCAGTGACCCTGGCAAGGGAAGGTGCCCTGCTGGACCTGC